>NC_044337.1:21712853-21885353 GCF_007399415.2 Gopherus evgoodei | reverse complement strand
TATAAAAATGGTGTAGAGCAGGCCCAAAACTCTGTAACCCTCTTTTCATGGTTATCTAGCTACCTAATCTAGTATTCAGACTTTCTTTGAGGTTCTCAGTGGCAATAAAGAAGAACAGAAGGGTGAGACTGTGGGAGCAGGGATGCCATCCCCATCCTCCTAATGTTCTCTTTCTCCATAAAACACCTCTCTTCCCGAGGGCCTAAAATCTCTGCACTATGACATGAGCAATGCCCAGGGAGTTCCCATCACACATCGTAAATGGAGTCTAATCAAGATCAGTTGAACTGGGGTTGGACAGTTCTGTTCAGATACATCGTCAAAGTAGGTCCGGATCTGTTGGGTGAGGTCTCTGAAGGAAGAACCGATGTCCTTCTCTTTCAGTTGCTTCAGGACTTTGGCCAGTGCTTTCATGCTCTCGCCAATGACTTCAGAACTGAAAATGTCATGTAAGGCCCCGATCAGTATGTCTAGAAGAAACTTCTTGTGCTTTTTCACCTGGACAGACAGGTGACATTAAAGAACAATTATCACTGATCACAATTCTAAGAAGTTTTCTTTAGCAGTTATGAAGCAGTGAGAATTTCATCAACCCCCTCTCACCCCAGAGACCTATAGCTATATTTCAGACCAGGTGCTAGCTACAATGAGCCAAACTCGGTGCCATAATACACCTGTGTAATCCTATTATTAGATTTCTAGTTACTTAGATTCCAAGGCCAAAAGGGACCATTGTGATTATCTGGTGTGACCTCCTGCATAACATAGAATTTCCCCAAAATAGTCTCTGTTTTAACTAGAGTGTATCTTATAGAAAAATATCCAATCTTGATTTTAAAATTGCTAGTGACCGAGAATCCACCACAACCTTTGGTAAATTGTTCCAATGGTTAATTAAAATTACCATTAAAAATGGATGCCTTATTCCCAGTCTGAATGAGTCTAGCTTCGTTTTTCCTCATTGAATCTTGTTATACCTTTGTTTGCTAATGGGAAGAACCCATTACCAAAATGTGTTCCCCATGTGAGTAGTTATAGACTGTCCTCAAGTCACTCCTTAACCTTCTCTTCGTAAATAGAATTACAGAACCGCTCCGCGACCTGGACAAAAACTCATGGCCCATTGGGAGCCTCCGCCCCTCTCCCCACAGAAGAGTAACCCTAATAAATAAGCCTACCCAAAGTGATGGGCACATCTGGTAACATTGTGCCTCTGATTCCTGTACTGAACTGGGTAGCGCACATTGGAAAATATAATCCCAATTGTACATGCAAACGGATGGGGTACAAATTAGCTGTTATCACTCAAGAAAGAGACCTCAGAGTCATTGTGCACAGTTCTCTGAAAGCATCTGCTCCACATGCAGTCAAAAACGCTAACAACATGTTAGGAACCATTAGGAAGGGGATCGACAATAAGACAGTAAATATCATTATGCCACTATATAAATCTACAGTACCCCCACACCTTGAATACTGTGTGCAGTTTTGCTCACCTAATCTCAAAAAAGATATGTTAGAATTGGAAGAAGTACAGAGAAGAGCAACAAAAATTATTAGGCGTATGGGACAATTTCTCGCACAAGGAGAGATTAAAAAGACAGGCACTTTTCAGCTTGGAAAGAGAAGACTAAGAGGGAATATGATAGAGATCTATAAAATCATGACTGGTGTAGAGAAAGTCAATACGGAAGTGTTATTTAGCCCTTCACATAACTCAAGAAGAAGGGGTCACCCAATGAAATTAATAGGAAGCAGGTTTAAAACAAACAAAGGAAACATTTCTTCACACAATGCAGTCAATCTGTGGAACTCATTGTCAGGGAGATGTTGTGAAGGCCAAAAGTATAACTGGGTTCCAAAAAGGATTAGATGAGTTCACGGAGGACAGGTCCATCACTGGCTATTAGCTAACATGGTCAAGGATGCAACCCCATGATCTGGGTGTCTCTAAACCTTTGACTGCCAGAAGCTGGGGCTGGGACTGTCCAACAGGGGATGGTTCACTTGGCAATTGCCTCGTTCTGTTCATTCCCTCTGAAGCATCTGGCACCCACCACTGTCAGAAGACAGGATACTGGGCTAGATGCACCATTCTTCTGGGGGTTCCAGGATAGCCACTCTTATGTTTTATGTTCTTAGCTGATTACATAGAAATTCAGCTTTAGCATCCTGGGAGCATAAGAACCTCAGGGTTGGAAAGGACCTCAGGAGGTATCTAGTCCAACCCCATGCTCAAAGCAGAACCAACCCCACAGATTTTTACCCCAGTTCCCTAAGAGGCCCACTCAACGATTGAGCTCACAACCTGGGGTTTACCAGGGCAATGCTCAAACCACTGAGCTATCCCTCCCTTCTCTTCCAAGACATGGATGTTTAGATGGGAGCCAAGGTCTGGAATGCCAAAAGGGAAACGCGTTTGGCATCTTTTTAACTAGGGTGGAAGCTCTTTGGGTGTTGACTTGGTGAATCTAATTACAGAATAAGCCATCAGTTTGGGGGATTGTCTGCCCTCTGATTCTTGCAGTCTGCCTGCAGTGTGGTCACAGCATTGTTGTGTAAACAAGACGGTTACTCACCTTTGTAACTGTTGTTCTTCGAGATGTGTTGCTCACATCCATTCCAGTTAGGTGTGCGCGCCGTGCGTGCACGTTCGTCGGAAACTTTTTACCCTAGCAACTCCAGCGGGCCGGCAGGTCGCCCCCTGGAGTGGCGCCGCCATGGCGCACAATATATATCCCTGCCGGCCCGCCCGCTCCTCAGTTCCTTCTTGCCGGTGACTCCGACAGTGGGGAAGGAGGGCGGGTGTGGAATGGATGTGAGCAACACATCTCGAAGAACAACAGTTACAAAGGTGAGTAACCGTCTTTTCTTCTTCGAGTGATTGCTCACATCCATTCCAGTTAGGTGAATCCCAAGCCATACCTAGGCGGTGGGGTCGGAGTGAGAAGTCGCGGCATGGAGCACTGCAGTTCCGTAGGCCGCATCCTCTCTTGACTGCTGGACCAGGGCGTAGTGGGAAGCAAAGGTGTGGACCGATGACCAGACAGATTTCCTGGATGGGCACACGGGCGAGGAAAGCCAGCGACGACGCCTGCGCCCTGGTAGAATGCGCAGTCACACGGCCCGTAGGGATATGGGCCAAGTCATAACAGGTCCTGATGCAGGACGTTACCCAAGAGGATAATCTCTGGGAGGAGATAGGAAGCCCTTTCATGCGGTCCGCTACTGCCACGAAAAGCTGGGGGGATTTGCGGAAGGGCTTGGTCCTCTCCACGTAGAGCGCGAGAGCCCTACGGACATCAAGCGAGTGGAGCTGCTGCTCCCTGCCTGAGGAGTGAGGTTTCGGGAAAAAAACCGGGAGGAATATCTCTTGGTTGACGTGGAAGGCTGAGACCACCTTGGGGAGAAAGGCAGGGTGTGGTCTCAGCTGCACCTTGTCCTTGTGGAAGACCGTATATGGGGGGTCTACCACAAGAGCCTAGAGTTCCGACACCCGTCTAGCTGAGGTGATAGCTACTAGAAAGGCAGTCTTCCAAGAGAGGTAAAGCAGGGAGCAAGTAGCTAACGGCTCAAAGGGGGGGCCCCATGAGCCAGGACAACACCAGGTTAAGATCCCAGGTTGGAGCAGGGGGACGGACGTTAGGGAATAAACGTTCCAGCCCCTTAAGGAATCTAGACACCGTTGGGTGAGAAAAAACGGAGCGACCATCCGCACCCGGGTGAAAGGTGGAGATAGCTGCTAGGTGGACTCGCAATGACGATATGGCCAGACCTTGCCCTTTGAGGGACCAAATGTAGTCTAAGATGTCGGTTACCGAAACTTCCATAGGGCGGAGATTTCTCTCCACACACCAACAGGAGAAGCGCTTCCATTTGGCCGAATATGTCGCTCTTGTGGACGGTTTCCTGCTGCTCAAGAGCACCTCCCTCACCGGCGTGGAGCAGCGCAGCTCAGAGCCAGTCAGCCACGCAGGAGCCACGCCGCTAGGTGCAGCGACTGCAGGTCTGGTTGACAGAGGGTCCCGTGCTCCTGGGTAATCAGGTCCGGATGAAGGGGCAGGGGAACTGGGTCGGCTACGGACAGGTCCAGCAGCATGGTGTACCAGTGCTGCCTGGGCCATGCCGGGGCCACCATGATCACGTGAGCCCTGTCCCTGCGCACCTTCAGCAGGACCTTGTGGACCAGAGGGAACGGGGGAAACGCATAGTACAGGTGGGTCGACCACTGGATGAGGAAGGCATCCGCTATCGACCCGGGCTCCCTGCCCTGAAAGGAGCAGAACGCTTGGCACTTCCTGTTCCCCTTGGACGCGAAGAGGTCCACCCGGGGATAACCCCACCTCCGGAAGATGGAGAGGGTGACGTCCGGGCGAAGGGACCACTCGTGTGACAGGAAGGATCTGCTCAATCGATCCGCCAGCGTGTTCCGTACTCCGGGGAGGAAGGAAGCCCTGAGGTGAATGGAGTGGGCTACACAAAAGTCCCAGAGTCGTATTGCCTCGTGGCACAGGGAGGAGGATCTGGTGCCGCCATGCTTGTTGATATAGTACATGGTCGTCGTGTTGTCGGTGAACACGGCGACACAGCGACCCTGAAGCTGATGACAGAATGTTTGACAAGCAAGGCGGACCGCTCTCAACTCCCGCATGTTGATGTGTAGCCCCACCTCCTCCTGGGACCACAAGCCCTGCGTCCTCAGGGTCCCTAGGTGGGCCCCCCAGCCTAGATCTGAGGCATCCGTTGTTAGGGACACCGAGGGCTGAGGGGGGTGGAAAGGGAGACCCGCACATAACACGGACTGGTCTAGCCACCAGCCGAGAGAATCTAATACCCTCTCGGGGATTGTGATTAACATGTCTAGCGGCTGCCTTGTCGGCCTGTAATGATTGATGAGCCACAACTGGAGGGGCCTCATGCGGAGCCGAGCGTAATCGGTCACAAAGGTGCAAGCCGCCATGTGGCCTAACAGGGTTAGACATGTCCGCACTGACGTCAATGGGGCTGTCCGCAACCGTTGAACGATCGCCGACAAGGTCTGGAACCGCTGCAGTGGCAGCAAGGCCCTGCCCACAGTGGCGTCCAGGACGGCCCCGATGAATTCCACCCTCTGTGTGGGAATCAGGGTGGACTTGTCTGCGTTTACCAAGAGGCCCAGACTTGCGAACATGCCGGTGATCACGCGGACATGGCTGTAGACTTGTTCCGACGTGCCCCGAATCAACCAATCGTCCAGATAAGGAAACACGTGGACACGATTGCGCCGAAGATGCGCCACAACAACTGCCATGCATTTTGTAAACACCCTCGGGGCCGTGGACAGGCCAAATGGGAGGACTGCAAATTGATAATGAAGAGGCCCCACAACGAAGCGAAGGAAACGTCTGTGGCGTGGCCAAATGGCAATGTGAAAATACGCGTCCTGCATGTCGAGGGCGGCGTACCAGTCTCCCGGATCCAGGGATGGGATAATGGTCCCCAGGGATTCCATGCGGAACTTCAACTTCACCAGGTATTTGTTGAGCTCTCGCAGGTCGAGGATAGGCCTGAGGCCTCCCTTGGCCTTGGGGATCAGAAAGTAGCGGGAATAAAACCCCTTGCCTTTCTCGTTTTCCGGAACTGCCTCTATAGCTCCTTTGCTGAGGAGCGTCTGCACCTCCTGCCGAAGGAATTGCTCGTGAGAGGGGTCCCTGAAGAGGGACGAGGAAGGGGGGCGGGAAGGAGGAAATGAAACAAACTGCAGGCGGTATCCCGTCTGCACCGTGCTTAAGACCCAGCGGTCCGATGTTATTTGGGACCACGCCGGGAAGAAAAACGAAAGGCGGTTGGAAAACGGGGGGGAAGGATCCATTAGGGAAACTGTTACTGCGCCCTCGGGCGCACCTTCAAAATGAAGGCTTAGGTCCAGGCGGGGGCTTAGAGGAGCCTTGATTCTGCCCCCCATGGTTCCCCGAATGCCTGCGCCTTCCATTCCTGCCGCGGCGCCTGTTAAGGTCCTGCCGCTGGCGGAACTGGGAATACGGCCTGCGCTGTTGTTGTTGCTGTGGCCGGAAGGGTCTACGCTGCGTCACGGGAGTGTGCATCCCGAGGGACCGCATAATGACTCGGTTATCTTTCAGACTCTTGAGTCTGGGGTCTGTCTTTTCAGAGAACAAGCCCTGGCCTTCGAAAGGAAGGTCCTGTATAGTATGCTGGAGCTCCGGCGGAAGGCCGGAAACCTGCAGCCAGGAGATGCGACGCATCGTTACTCCCGACGCGAGGGTACGGGCAGCTGAGTCTGCAGCGTCCAAAGAGGCTTGCAAGGACGTGTGTGCGACCTTCTTGCCTTCATCCAAGATGGCCGCAAACTCTTGGCGAGCATCTTGTGGCAGCAGCTCCTTGAATTTGTCTGCTGCCACCCAGGAATTGAAGGCGTATCTGCTCAGCAGGGCTTGCTGGTTGGAGACCCTGAGCTGCAGCGCCCCAGCCGAGTACACCTTACGGCCGAGGAGGTCCATCCGCCTGGCTTCTCTGGCTTTGGGGGCTGGAGCCTCCTGGCCATGACGCTCCTTATCGTTCACTGATTGAACCACCAGGGAACACGGAGTCGAGTGCACATGGAGATATTCGTAGCCCTTAGAAGGGGCCATGTACTTCCTCTCGACGCCCTTCGCAGTAGGAGGGATGGAGGCCGGAGACTGCCAGATGGTGTTGGCGTTGGCCTGGATGGTTCGTATGAAGGGCAGGGCGACCCTGGTGGGAGCATCAGATGAGAGGATGGTGACAATAGGATCCTCTATCTCCGAGACCTCCTCGGCTTGCAGACTCAGATTTTGAGCTAATCGCCTGAGGAGGTCTTGGTGCGCCCTGAGATCCAGCGGGGGGGTGCTGTTGGAGGAGGTACCAGCCACCGCTTCATCCGGGGAGGAGGATGAGGAGACCCCAGGCAAGAGAGTGTCTAACTGTGGGTCTCCTTCAGCCCTCGCCTCTGCCTCAGGAGCCAAAGCGGAGTCTTGTTGCTTGGACCCTTCCTCCCCATCCGGGGAGGGAGGGGGGCGAGACAACGAGGCTTCAGGAGCCCTACGCTCCGCAGTCGCCGGCCTAGCAGGGAGCTGTTGGGGGCCCTGGGCCTGATGGTATGCCCAGGGTGTCCAGAATCCCCATTGTTGTGGGCCTTGGTCCTGCTGCGGCGGATCACTGAACAGCGCCGCCTGCCGGTCGGTGCCCAGCGCATACCCGCTGTCCGTTTGTGAGGATACGGACGGCTGTCTAGAGGGCCATGGTGGGGCTGACCCTGGATGGTAAGGGTCTGCACGGGTCGGCACGGAAGATCGTCTCGGTGCCGGGGACCGGTGCCGGGAGTCATATCGGTGCCAGGATCGGGACCGGGTTCTGTCACGGTGCCGGGATCCGGACCGGTACCGGGCGCCGCTTCGGTGCCGGGATCGGGACCTGCCACCAGCTCGGTGCCGGGAGGTCGACCGGGACCGGGACCTGCCACCAGCTCGGTGCCGGGAGGTCGACCGGTGCGGCGAGTAACGTCGGGACCTGCTCCTGGAATCGCGGTGCCGGTATCGGCGGCTGGAGCCTGACCGCGATCGTCTTGATGTCGACCGGTGCCGCGAGTGCGACTGGTACCGCTGAGGGGAGCGGTGCCGGGACTGCGAGCGGCGGCGGGATCTGGAGTGACCATGACGTCGGGACCTGGATCGTGAACGAGAGTCCCGAGACGGTGCCGACATCATGGGCTTGCCTCTGGACACGACCCGCACCGGAGGTACCAGGGGTGGCAGCCGAGTGGGCTCAGTCAGGGCTATGAGGTCCCGAGCCGAGGCGAAGGTCTCCGGTGTGGATGGGACCACTATCTCAACCCCAGATCTCATGGGGGAGCTCGGCGGCACCGGACTCGATGGACCCGCCGGGCCCGGAGTCGACGGTGCCGGCGGCGCCGCGGCTGATGTTGAGGCCAGGCGCTCTAGCCGGGTCTGCCTGGCCGGAGTAGCAGACTTCGACGGCATTGGCTCTGTCTCCGGTGCCGGAGAAGGTTGGTGCCAGGGAGTCTTCTCTGTGCCGGTGCAATCCGGTGCCGGCGCAGAGATCACGGCCTGCGAAGCCGTCGGGTCAAGTGCCGCCTCCATAAGGAGAGTTCGGAGTCTTTGATCCCTCTCCTTCTTTGTCCTTGGCTTAAAAGCCTTGCAGATGCGGCACTTGTCGGATCTGTGCGATTCCCCCAGGCACTTCAGGCACGCTTCGTGGGGATCGCTGGTAGGCATGGGCTTCTTGCAGGCCGCACACTGCTTGAAGCCCGGCAAGCCAGGCATGAGCCCGGTGCCGGGAAGGGCTAAGCCCCTGGCGAAGAACTATTTACAAACTACTTAACTTAACTACTACTTAACAATCTAATTAACAACTACAATAGTACTAGAGATAAACGATAGATAACGAGGAGAGCTAGGGACGTGGAGGACAGCTATGCCGCGCTCCACAGTTCCAACGACCGACACGGCGGTAAGAAGGAACTGAGGAGCGGGCGGGCCGGCAGGGATATATATTGGGCGCCATGGCGGCGCCACTCCAGGGGGCGACCTGCCGGCCCGCTGGAGTTGCTAGGGTAAAAAGTTTCCGACGAACATGCACGCGCGGCGCGCACACCTAACTGGAATGGATGTGAGCAATCACTCGAAGAACTCTCTCTTATGGAAGGAGAGGGATCTTAGGGCTTGGCTACACTGGAGAGTTGCAGCGCTGGTGAGGGGGTTACAGCGCTGCAACTCAGGATGTGGCCATGCTTGCAAAGCACAGCCAGCGCTGCAACTCCCTGGTTGCAGCGCTGGCTGTCCACCTGGTCTGCCTCGGGTGTAGCGATTCCAGCGCTGGTCATGCAGCGCTGGTCAGCAAGTCTGGACACCACCAGCGCTTTTATTGGCCTCCAGGGTATAAGGAGGTATCCCAGAATTCCTGTCCACAACAAACCAGAAGAATGGCTGAACTCCGATCTCCCCGTAGCTACTTGCTAAAAAATAAAACACAGCTGCTCTGTGCTCCAGCGAGCGAGCCAGCCAAGGCAGGAGAATTGCTTTGGAATGTTCATAGCTGTTTGCTTGAGGAGAGAGGGGGAGGGGTAATGTTGAGCAACTGTTTATGTGGTCTGATGGCTATTTAGGAGTGCATAATTAGCATTTAGTGAATAAGAGACAGGTGGGGGAAAGGTCAAAACTTTTAAAATGATTGAAGGTAGGCACTGTGTATCTTCCAGCCCTTACAACTTGCAAGGCAGGGAGCTGAGAACAGTGTCAGCTCCAAAAATCCACTCTCTCTGTCTCCCCCACGCTCCCTGTCACATTCCACCCCATCCCCCTCTTTTGAAAAGCACGTTGCAGCCACTTGAATGCTGGGATAGCTGCCCATAATGCACCACTCCCAACAGTGCTGCAAATGCTGCAAATGTGGCCACACTGCAGCGCTGGTAGCTCTCAGTGTGGACACACTGCAGCGCTGGCCCTACACAGCTGTACGAACACAGCTGTAACTACCAGCGCTGCAGAACTGTAAGTGTAGTCATGGCCTTAGTCACCTTGAAATCCAAGCTGCTGCCCTGGAAGAGTTTTTCATGCATTTGCGTTGAGTGTCAGATCTGATAGAAGCAGAGAAGTCAGCTCAAGGAAGAGTACGGCTATACTCACTGTGCTATGAACTGTCTCTTGATAGGCAGTCAGCAGCTGGGTGCTGGCCTGAAAGGCCCTTTCTCTCTCCCACTCCTTCCCTGAACTGAACCATGTCGCTAGGAGCTGTTGGTAGAGCAGGGGAACGGACAGAGTTAGTACCAGAAAATCCCTCCCAAAGTTCCTCTTAAACAGGTTTAATAGTCACTAAAATCCCTCTCCAAAGCATCTCACCTCCATGTAGCAAAAGAATTACATATCTAATGGAAAAGCTCCTAATATATACAAGTCCCAGGGGCCAGATTCCCCTCTGGTGACTGAAGCCAAAGGAGTTACATGAGAGATGAATCTGGGCCCGTCTATGTGATGTCTGCTGTAGACTGTCTGATGGGAGCTGTCTAGCACATCACATGCTGTTTGATGTCTGCTGCTGTGGTCTGTTTCCTGGGCAACTTCTCCCATGTTGAGTGGCAGAATGACAGAGAGGAGCATTTCTTTTTATTAATTTGAAGAAGAGCAGAGAAGTCCCCCCAGCCCAGCTCCTTTTAGAACTTCATTTTTATACTGAAGGTGCATCAAACTCCCCACCCCTCAGCTCTTCACGATATTCTGTCCATGTCTGAGGAACAGGAAGTCTCCTCTGAATGAGTTTCCATACATGGGGCCTAATTCAACATTCATGAATTCCTCTTAGAAGAAGTGATCCGTTTCAACTGGTTCTCTTGGATTTGGCTACTGCAGGGGTGATTTTCTTGCCGCTCCAAGTAGTGTCAACGACACTGTAAGAACTTGGTCCCAATCCAGCCCTGGCATGAAATGCCAAAGCTTCCATGGATTTCAGTGGGGCACATGCCCGCTTAGCCCAGGAAGAATTTGGTGCTTTCTCCCTAAAATTCACTCCATTGTGGAAAATTCCTCCACAACTGAAGCTTGACCCCCTAAATCACCAACTCTTCCCTGCTGTAACACAAGAAACAATCTCCACCACGGTTCAATGGTCTACTCACTTCAAACATTTCCTGGAACCAGTCTGCAGTTGGTTCTTCCTCCAGCAAAGTCTCCATTAGCTTGCCAAGGGCTTCCAAGGACCTCACATAGAGTGACTGAAACCAGAAGAGAAGGAGTGAGGCTCAGCACAGATCATTTGTGTGTGTGGGCCGGGGAAAGCTAACCATGCCTTGCCAGGGAGGCCATGTGTCACTGCCATCACCCAGTGCCGGCTGGCCAGAAATACAGTGGATGGTGCCAGAGGAGAATTGTTGTCACGTACTTGTATAAGCAGAGCATCCTTTGCTGTCTCGCTTTCCTTTTTCATCATCTCTAAAGGAGGAAGGGGAAATAAACTTTTGAAGCACTGATCAAGGAGCTCACGGTTTTCCTCCAAGGTCAGAGATGGTTTGAGTTTGCTGTCAGAAGAAAGATAGAGAGAAAAGTCATGCATTAGACTCAGTACCACCTCCAAGTAAAAGAATTGGGTCCAATGACTAGTGAGCGTCCCAATCTAGAACCCCAAGTGCAAACAACACTTCACTTTGCACTTCTATTAAGTACTGGCTCATCTAGAAGTCAAGCTAAAACTTCAAGTCCCCTTTTTAGAGAAACCCACAAGCTTCCTTCCCCCTGCCAGCTAGCCAGACACCCAGGGCCGGTGCAACCATTTAGGCGGACTAGGCGGTTGCCTAGGGCGCCGAGATTTGGGGGCGCCAAAAAGCACCCCCCAATTTTTTTAAATGGTTGAGCAGCCGCTGCTGCTAGGACAGAGAGGGAGTCTGAGCTGCCGGCAGGAGCCAGCAGCCCAGGGGCCCCCTGGGTCAGGGCGCTGCCGAGGCATGGTCCACGGCTTGGATGGAGCTGCTGCAGTGGTGCCTGCGGACGGTCAGCTGCTCGTGCGGCTTGGGTGGACCGCCCGCAGGCACAACTGCGGCAGCTCCATCTGAGCCGCGGACCAGCGCGTGGGGTGGCAAAATTGCCGTCCGCCTAGGGCGCTCAAAACCCTAGCGCCGGTCCTGCAGACAACTCCCTCCCCATCTGAACTCTGTTCCATTTTACTGCATGCCCCACAACCTCCAGTCTTGTGTCTTTCAAGCACAAACCTCCAAATGGACACATTCAAATCCTTAAGAACTGAAGTCCTGCTGGTGAGCAGCATGTGAGCCTCAGGGCCACCCAGAGGATTCAGGGGGCCTGGGGTCTTTGGCGACGGGGAATTGCCACCGAAGACCCAGCACTTCAGCGGTGGGTCCCGGGGCGGAAGGATCCCCCGCCGCTGAATTGCCGCCGAAGACCTGAAGCGGCAGAAGCTCTGGGGGCCCGGGCCCTGTGAGAGTTTTCCAGGGCCCCTGGAGTGAATGACTCTGCTCCAGGGGCCCTGAAAAACTCTCGTGGGGGCCCTTGCAGGGCCCGGGGCCTGGGGCAAAATGCCCCACTTGCTCCCCCCGGGCGGCCCTGGTGAGCCAAACCCTGCAGGCATTAGACTGCTCCCAACCTGACACTCATGAATTAACAAATAAGAAGGCATCACAGTGCCAGGAAATATGGCAGAAAATAGCCTACCTCAGCTGTTCAATGGCAAGAATTGCCTTGTAGCGAACTGGAGATGCCAGGGAATCCAGTGGTTCTTTTTTTTTTTAATGAAGTCCTGAAATGCATGAATAGGGACATCAAAAATGGGAAATGGATTTGAAAGGCAGAGAGGCCTTCCTCTCACCCCCTGAAACAGGGCCATCTGCCAGACCTGGAATAAACAGACACTGTGCTCAGCAGGCTCTCTGCCTCAGAAATGAACCGTAGGGCCATCTGCAGGCTATACAGAGGACAGAAAGAGAACTCACCAGACACAAGCCGTTCCTTCCAGTTACAGCCCACAAGATGTCAGCATCCCTGCCAAGCTCAGAGTGGACCCAGCATTCTGGGTGCCATGCAGGTAGCGCATGAGACTGCAGTAGTACAATCACAGCCAATGGATAAAATAACATCCCCCTGGAAAACCAGTCTTATTACATGACAACAAACGCCTAATCACTCACCAGCATGTAGCCAAGGAGCTCCAGTTTGTAAGAGAATTCAAACTCCTGGGAGTCTCTGGTCTCCAAGATGGCACAGCTAATCTCCATGACATTGTGGATGAGGGTTAATTTTAGGTACATGTCCTACATAATCCAGAAGGAGAAACAAGAGGATGTGGATGAGAACCTGAGAGAAGAACCACAGTCCAGAAGATAAAGATCAGGAATTAAATCTAGCCTCAGGGAAGGAGAGAGGTGCCTGCAGACCCCAGAAGGTAGAGGCCCCTGGCTCTGCACCCACCTCAGAAGAAGCAAAAACCCAGGTTCAGATAAATAAATCCAGGTCCACTTACACCAGAGCAGCCAGGACTCCTGCTTGATGCAGCAAGGAAACCAAGCTCTGTGCAATTTAAACAAGCAACTTGTGTATAGAAAATGCAAAAGCTGAGGGCAGATTATTTAGAATGTACCTTGTTCGCAACAGTGATGCCCAGCACCTGAAAAACGAAATGCAAAACAGCTATTAGCAATGGAGATAGTCCCACATAACACACAACCTCAAAACGTCCTGGCTGGTGAATATGGAGCAGAGAGAAATCACTATTGTTAAATCTTCCAAAAGGCAGGAAATGTAGGCAGAGGGGGTGTTCTGCAGAGGTCAGTATCAGGGGCCATCCTCCGTAACATTTGCATTTGTGAAGTACTGGAAGATCTCAGTTTGGTTCAACTGTTTTTGGCAATGCCTAAGTGAGAGTCTCAGTTAGACAAGGCAGAACTGAATGGCAAAGTGACGTGGAGAGGTTGCACTGAGATGAGAGTCAGGACCAGCACTCAGACACCTGGCGAACAGAAATAATGGAGCACACAGACAAACAAGAAGACAGATAAGAGGTACGGGAAGTAGTGAGTCCAAGAAACAGCGTGACAGCAAATCAACTAAATACAGGCTAGCACTAGTCTCTCTTGGGTAGTAAAAGATAGAGCTAGATACACATCCATATTAGGGGAGTTAGAGTGTTATTCTGAATAGCCTGAGTGTCACTGCATCTGAATTACTGTGTAGCTGGGGTCTACAGAATTTCAGAAGAATATAGAAAATTAGAGAAAATACAAAGAAGAGCAACAAAAATGATACAACATGTGACAGCTCACGCTCCATCCATTACAGTTTTAAATTTGAGTTCTGTGACACTTATCACGCAAAAGCTCTTACCTGACAACTGGCTCTGTAATGGAGAAGGATGTTCCCTGTGATGTCTGCCTCTACTCGGGAAAGAAGCTGGTCTTTTGGAGCATGGACAGCCACGCTGCTGTATGTCAGCATCAGGGTGCTGCGAGTCTTGCCTCTCTTCCCATGGTGGTAGTCCTAGACAATCAGAAAGTTCTTCTGATTCCTTTTGCTTTGGAATTCTGATCTGCTGCTGACCAAGGAATTCCTCACAGCAGCAATAGCAGCTTGCACTTGCAAAGCTCTTTTCAGCCAAAGATCTCAAACCACTTGCAAAAAGTATTTAAGCAATATAATAATAACTGTGAGGTGTGGAGAGATTAGTATCTCCATCATTCCCACTAGGTAACTCTGACACAGAGAGCCTAAAATGCTGAACCTACAGGAGTGAAGTATACGGGAGCTTAGTCATTGACACCGGTGGGTACAAGATCAGGTGCTAAATGTCTTGCCTAAGGCTGCACAGTGAGTAAATGGCAGAGCCAGCAGTGGAAGCCCAGAGGCCTAGTCTCCTGCTCTAGCCTCTAGATCAGTGGTTTTCAACCAGGGCTACTTGTGTATCCCTAAGGGTCTGCAGAGGTCTTCCAAGGGGTTTATCAAGTCATCTAGATATTTGCCTAGTTTTACAGCAGACTACGA
This sequence comes from Gopherus evgoodei, assembly GCF_007399415.2. NCBI lineage: Eukaryota > Metazoa > Chordata > Testudines > Testudinidae > Gopherus > Gopherus evgoodei. The sequence continues at coordinate 21,870,840 of NC_044337.1, read as the reverse complement.
AGAATGCAAGTACAATATTTATATTTCAGTTGATTTATTTTTATAATTATGTGGTAAAAGTGAGAAAATAAGCAATTTTCAGTAATAATGTGCTATGATACTTTTTAATAATTTTATGCCTGATTTTGTAAGCAAGTAATTTTTAAGTGAGGTGAAATTTAGGATACACAAGACAAATCAGACTCCTGAAAGCGGTACACTAATCTGGACAGGTTGAGAACCACTGCTCTGAATCAGATGTTCCATAACTGTCATCCATAGACCACTGATGGTCTACCTAAAGCAGGTTGCTTGGCCACATGTTGCTTGCAACACCTCCTCATTTCCAGCTGCTAACTGGGATTTAAAAAACGCTAAAAATACCTTAAATGCTTTTCCATGCAAGCCACTGAGGTAGTTCCCTCACATTGTGCATGGGAGGGGCGCTCAAGCCATGGGACGTCAGATGATAAAAATCATTTGAGAGAATCCCAGCTCCAGATTGTGCTCTTCTCTGTTTAACTGCAGGCATCACATAGAACGCATACACTGGGGGACAATGCTAGCTGACCAGAGGAGACGCTACCCCAGGGCTGCTGCCCCTGCTTTAGAGGGAGAGGAAGTTGGAGAGAACCCCCTGGCTCCTTTACCTTCAGGCGGCTGATGAACTCAGGAATCTTAACCTTGTTCATTGCAGCCCCAAACTCCTGAAGTGCGTTCAGGGTGAGGTCCAGATGGCTCTCAGCAGAGAATGCGAGGATGGAAATGACTCCCTGTCACCCAAGAAAAATACTGGTTAGGATCTAACCCACGAGTCCATTCCTTTCACCTGAAGCGGCATAAAGCGCCAGTCAGGCGTGAGACACATGGGGAGCGGGGGCTGAGTGAAATAGCAATAGAGAGGCTATGAAGCGAAATGGCATCTGTCCCAGGCCAACTCAGAGCTGAGCCCCACAGGGAGCATTCAGGGATTACTTGGTAAAGTGGGGAGAGGGACAGAGTCCTCACCTCTCTCTCAGGGACTTCCATATAATCTGTTGTTCTCAGAAATTGATGAAGCTGTGATTTAACATGGACCAGGTCCTGACAAACTGCTAAGGACGTTCCTAGCGCCTTATACAGGAAACTCTGAAAGAAAGAGACCAGCACCGAGATATCAGTAACACAACGTGCCTGTCAGTACAGACCCAGCTCAGCAACACTCAGGAAAGAACAAGATAGCCAAGTCCAAGCACCCATACTGCAGAAACATCCCATCAGCTAGCCCAGCCAGAGAACCAACAATGCAGCACAGACAAGCAGCCTGTCCAAGCAAATATTGGAAGGGCAGGGGGGCAAGAGAGCAGGAAACAAGTAAAAACAAATTTGTTATGCAGAATAAAATATAAAGTAATGAGGCCTTGAGAGAAGCCTTATGTAGCCCCCCAATCAGAATTTCAAGGGAAATTAACTAGAAACTAAGCCTTAACAGAGAACAAACCTTCTCAGGGGAGGGGCTGGTATAGCTGGCCATCTGCTGGCTCAACTCAAGGCTTATCTGCCTGCTCCAGGCACTGTCGTCTATCATCTCCAGAGATGTTCCTAGGAACTGAGTGTAAAACAAGAGTTAAAGCACAGGGTTAATTGCAAAAATTTGGGGGTTGCTGTGGGGTTTGTTTGTTTATTTGTTTGGTGTTTTTCTTTTCTTCCTTGTTTTCTCTTGTAAACTTTCCAATATTCAGGTGTCATGGGAACGTTATTTCCCCACTGAGAACTATAAACATCGACAACCCAGACTTCCTCTGCTGTTGTTCTTTAACCTTTGCCTGATGATTCCTCTCAGTCCCCAAACCCAGATGGACAGTGAATTGGAGAATGAGACAGAGCCAAGAAATCTGACCATTGAGGAGTGATTTTATAGTGGATGGAGGATGGGTCTAATAAACTTTGAACAAAGGGACCTGGACTACAAAGGACCAGGCACCTTCTCTGAAGTGCTCTGGACCCTTTACGCCACCTCCCGAGGGTCCCCAGGGTTGTGCGGTACCTCACTACCACCTGCCCTTAGCATGAGGAAGCCTTCTCTGTGCTCTGCCAGTCACAGGAAACACAAACACGCCCTTCTCACCCCATCCAGATTCCACTGTCCTTCCACAGATAAGCAATCGCTACAGTCCAACCGCTGAGCCCTCTCTGCAGCCCCACAATGTCCAGCGCCTGTTCCACTGGATACTCACAGAATTCATAGGCTTGCTACAGACCACCTTACCAGTTTCACCTCAGAGTCACCGCTCCATTTCACACACTTAGATACATTTATAGTGAAAACAGGCAGAGTTCAATTCACAAAGATCAGAGAGTTGAGAAGGAGCAAGTAAAATTAATGCAAACAAATGGTTATGTCAAAATAAAATCATAACAACTTCTAGAGCTTATACTTAGATAACCAAACATTCCCCTGTCTCACAAAGGATAGCTCCCCCAAATCTCTCTCCCAGCATGAAACACCCAGACCAAAGGTGATCCTCCATTCATAAGACAAGCCAGCTGGCAGTTCGTCCAATAGGTGAAGGATACCTGGTGCCGGATACCTCTGGACCTCCAGAAAGAGTTCCAAGCATCCATTGTCTTCACTTGTAAACAGCGTACCCCCTATTGTTTGTTTGTTTTTCTTGTATCAAATCTCCTCTGGAGACTTCGCAATCACTTGATTAGAATTTTCCTCTATTGATTAGCATCCACTGTGAATAATTATTCTGTCTACATACAGCCATTCAGGCAGATAAGCATCTCCTGCCTGAAAGAAACTTGTTTATCACTTTCTGGTGACCAGCCTCAACTCACGCACCTTAAAAGCATCAATTTCAGTACACAACCATAACATCTTATATATTCTCCATCCAGTCACGTGCAATGATTATGATGAGCCGTGTGGCACAGGTATCCAGCAAAGGCTTTACATGACACCCTTTGATTATATAGAGATCAGATCCTGGGAATCCTGTGGCCTAAGTCAGTGGGCACCCAAAGGACCTGGGGTCACACCCTCAACTCCCACTGAAGTCAGCCAGAGGTTAGTAACTCTCAGCGCTTTGCTGTTTCAGGCCTGAATTTTGAACAGCAGCCAGGAAATATCAGAAACCTCATAAGAAAACCTAATCTGATTTGATTTTTTAGCCCAAAGAATTTCAAATAAGGCTGGGATCTGGAATGGGAAATTCTAGAGTGTAATCCAACCCCAAATGGAACTCCAAACCTTCTGGGGTGTATTTGTCACTAGGTCCCTTCCTTTCATTTTCAGCACTCGCCATAAAAATGTTCCTTGTCTGGATTTATATGAGGCTGTAAATTGCTCTTTCTGACCAGAAAGGCTTCTCCATGAGATACAGTCACCAAACCCTGTCTTGTCTCTTTTCCTTTTTGGGTTTCTCATAGCAAATTTTCTTTTGAGTGGCAAAGAGAAAAAAAGAATCCTTTAGGATGTCCCCCAGTGGTGCATTAGCACCACGAGCATGTTGGTTTTCTGGTTAAGTTTTGTGTTGTTCCCAGGGGTAACACAGGAGTTAGTTATAACTAAAGATGGTTGAACAATGGTAACTTCATTTCACAAAACAAGTGGAATTTTTTTGTTTTCTTGATTTTTCAACACAAATGAAAAGTGAAAGAAACAAAAATATTTTGCTTTTCAAAATCAAAAATGACCAATTATTCAGTTCTTTGTTTTCCCCCTTTCCTTCTCTTTTGTCCCTCGTCCCCAGGCCTTTCCTCCCCTCTTCCACTTTGTGACTGAAAAAGCCGGGGGTGGAGGGGCAGGGGGAAGGAGACAAACAGGAAAGCAAATGAAAAAAAACCCCAAAACATCAACTTCCATTTCAAAAAACTGAACATTTTCCATTTGGGTTGTGGTTGTTTTATTTTGTGTAAAAAAAAAAAAATTGAAAGTGTCCCATGAAAATGAAAAAGGCCAGTTTTCACTGAACAAAATGAAATGGTTTGACCAGCTCTGCTTATAATGAACAGTTTATCATTAATATGTTCCCCCGCTGATACATTTGGAGGGGGGAGGGAGGGCTGTGACAATACAGCGAAAAGGCGTCTTGTACCTGAAGCAGCATGTGCTCCCACCGCGCACAATCCAGGGAATTCTCTGTGTTTCCTATGAAGCAGGAGGCAAAACAATAATGTCACCTAGGTTAGCAAGAAGAGTTGTCCCAGGAATCTCCTTTGGAGTTAGTCCTTCGAAAAGCCCTGCTCTGCCAAGCTGTAACATACCTGGGCTTTCAAGGCTAAATGGGACATACGCCAACACTCTTTGCTGGACCAACAGGAAGTATCATGTTATGTACCCTGCTGGCATTGTTATTCAGGGCCAGTCAACCCACCAGGAGTGAGATACTGAGCACTCCCAATTCCTGTTGACTTTAATGGGAGCTGAGAGTACTTAGCATCTCACAAAACTCTTCAGCACATCAGAAGACTGGGCTTAATATGAAAACAAACTTTCCCTGTATAAGAAGAGATTCTGGACTTGATCCTAACTTGATGTAAATCGGTGTAGCTTCACTGAAGTCAATGGAATTATACTGATTTACATCAGCTGAGAATCTAGCCCTGTTTCTGAATGTCCAGCTCTAACCTACCCTTCTTTAATGTCGGCACAAGGTGGTACTGGGGACTCTGTACAGCAACAACCACTAGGGAAGAGGCAGCTCATTTTTTAAATCTTTTTTTGAATATCAAACCCACTTGACTATTGTGGGGCTTGACAGTCATCAGAAACACATCGGGTTATGCTCCACGTAGGGTCTGTCATACTCCACAGAGACTATACTGGCAGAGCTACATCACTGGCGCTCTGCTGGCATAACCCCATAGTGTAGACACAGCCTACACTGACTGAGGAGGTCAATAGATTCATACCACTGTAAAATTGATGAAAGACATTATTAGGCCCCCAATACCTAGATTCTACATAGGGCATCCACTTGGCCAACCTAACTTTTATGGCTCAGGTTTCCTTACAGAAAGAAAAACTCTGGTTTTTTTAATTGAATCACCCTTGAAAGTAAACATGGAGGTTAATTTTCAGAAAAATTCAGTTTGCAAACTCAGACTATCTATGGAACCCCAAAATATTTCACTAACCTCCAGCTTCACGCTTAATTTACCTTCCCAAACATTAACCTAGCATAGGTGTGGGGGGAACTGCTGTAAAATTTCCATTCAGCTGAAACCTTCCTGGCCTGATTCTGCCTGGATTGAATTGGCCTCAGTGGATCAACTCTGGATTTACCCCAGTGGTTCATAGTTATCCAGATGAAGGAAAAGTGAAGGCCTAGAAGCCCAATTTCAATTCCCCACTGTTCCCACATACTGCAACAGGAATGGCACAACACATGTCCACACAAAGCTGCATTTTCTGGCTTCCCTTCTATTCTCCATGGACCGCACTTCTCCTAACTAGCGCTTTACCTTCAATGTACTGCACCAGAGATGGGATCTTTACTACCCACATCTCACCCACTGCTGCATGGATATTTTGGTGCAGGGCCTGTAGTAACTGCAAGGCAGCACATCCGTGTCCTTCTCCTGCATAAGGAGATGAGGCTACTACCTGCCAATGAGAGAGAAAGAACAGGCTAAGTTTTGTCAGCACAATACCAGTTTGTTCCTGAAGGAGAGAATAGCTCTGGGTATGTCTACATCTACAATTTTGCAGCGCTGGTTGTTACAGCTGTATTAGTACAGCTGTATAGGGCCAGCGCTGTAGAGTGGCCACACTTACAGCAACCAGCGCTGCAAGTGGTGTTAGATGTGGCCACACTACAGTGCTGTTGGGCGGCTTCAAGGGGGGTTCGGGGAACGCGAGAGCAAACCGGGGAAGGAGACCAGCTTTGCCGCGGTTTGCTCTCGCGTTCCCCGAAACCCCCTGCAAACCGCAGGGAAGGAGACCTGCTTGCTCGGAGATTCGGGGACCGCGAGAGCAAACCGCAGGGAAGGAGACCTGCTTGCACGGGGGTTCGGGGAATGCGAGAGCAAACCGGGGAAGGAGACCAGCTTCGCCGCCGTTTGCTCTCGCGTTCCCCGAACCCCCCTGCAAACCGCAGGGAAGGAGACCGGCTTGCTCGGAGATTCGGGGAACGCGAGAGCAAACCGCAGGGAAGGAGACCTGCTTGCATGGGGGTTCGGGGAATGCGAGAGCAAACCGGGGAAGGAGACCAGCTTCGCCGCGGTTTGCTCTCGCGTTCCCCGAACCCCCCAGCAAACCGCAGGGAAGGAGACCTGCTTGCACGGGGGTTCGGGGAACGTGAGAGCAAACCGGGGAAGGAGACCAGCTTCGCCGCGGTTTGCTCTCGCGTTCTCCGAACCCCCCTGCAAACTGCAGGGAAGGAGACCTGCTTGCTCGGGGATTCGGGGAACGCGAGAGCAAACCACAGGGAAGGAGACCTGCTTGCACGGGGGTTCGGGGAACGCGAGAGCAAACCGCAGGGAAGGAGACCTGCTTGCTTGGGGATTCGGGAAATGCGAGAGCAAACCGGGGAAGGAGACCAGCTTCGCCGCGGTTTGCTCTCACGTTCCCCGAAACCCCCTGCAAACCGCAGGGAAGGAGACCTGCTTGCTCGGGGATTCGGGGAACGCGAGAGCAAACCGGGGAAGGAGACCAGCTTCGCCGCGGTTTGCTCTCGCGTTCCCTGAACCCCCCTGCAAACTGCAGGGAAGGAGACCTGCTTGCTCGGGGGTTCGGGGAACGCGAGAGCAAACCGGGGAAGGAGACCTGCTTGATTACCAGAGGCTTCCTCAGGTATGCTGGGATACCTGCTTATTCCACGGAGGTCAAGAAAAGCGCTGGTAAGTGTCTACACTTGATTACCAGCGCTGGATCACCAGCACTGGATCCTCTACACCCGAGACAAAACGGGAGTACGGCCAGCGCTGCAAACAGGGAGTTGCAGCGCTGGTGATGCCCTGCAGATGTGTACACCTCCTAAGTTGCAGCGCTGTAACCCCCTCACCAGCGCTGCAACTTTGTGATGTAGACAAGCCATCAGACTCTCTCATTGTGGAGACTGTACAATAGAGTTGTTGATTCTACTGCAGCGCCTTCCTGAAGAAGAAAGCATTCTAGCTAGTGCGAGGATCCAGAACAGTGTGTCTCAGGAGAGGGCAGAGACAGAGAGATCCAATCACACACATTCCTCAGCCTGTCTACAAGCATCTAGCTAGAAAACCCATTTTTATATAGTTAACTGTCCCACTTCATATTCCGCAGAAAACCTATTCTCATGGTCTACTCACCAGGAGTCGTGCCAGCAGCCCCTGGGGTGTAGGGAGTTTCACTAGGGAAAGAAAGAGAATATCATTAATTTTGCCAGGCTTTCAGAGAGTCCTGCTGATGTTATTCACCTAGCCATTCCCAACGTGCCCAACAATGTTGAATGCAGCTGATCATAACTTGCATTTCCATAGTGCTTTCAGTCTGAGCTTCTCAAAATGCTTTACAGACATGAATGAATTCCGCCTCACAGCACCTCTATCAGGTTGGCATTAATTACTCCTTCATGTCACAAGCAGGGAAGCTGAGAGAGAAAGATCAAGTGATTTCCCCAAGGTCACATCAGAATTTTGGTGGCAAGCTGGGAACAGAACCCACATTTCCTAGCTTCCCCCATGGCCATGTTGCAATCACAAGACCATCCCTCATTCATTTTAGCCTTCTCATTGCCGATGAGAGAACTGGAGCAGACTGAACCTGTTCATTTCACAGTGTGCTTGGAGAGAATAAATGAAAGAGTTTCTGTTATAAACCTGGTCCACCGTAGGCGAGACAAGCAGCTTCTTCTCCTTCCTGCTGCTTTTTCTCAACCAGTTCCCTAAGGCATCTGCAGAGAGGCTTCAAAGTGCCAGTGTACTGAGCTGGCACCACATATTCTAGAAGCCTTGGCCATAGCACCTGCAGAGAAGAGCGAGACTGTTCAGTACACAGCTATTTCCATTCCCCCACCTCCAGTATCCTGCTGTCTGAATCCCTCCCTCTCAATAAAAATTCCTTTTATTCATCACTGACCCTTCCCTTACCTATCACCTCATCTCTCTCTCCTCCCATCATCTCACTCTACCTGTCTGGTGCCCCCTCACTCTGTCTTTTAAATACACTGCCTTCTTTGGTGAGCAATTTGGCTCTCACCCAAAGATGAATCCTCCTTCCCTGCATTACAGCATTATGGAGCTACTTAGATAGCACCATTAACTCACCCAGAACTTTACAGACCTAGATAAGGCACAGTCCCAGCCCTAAGATCTGTTCAAATCCAGGATCACCAAATCTAAAGATCAGAAGTATTCATGGAGGATCTAAGGGGGAGTTGCACTCAGACAGTGGAAAGAATGAAGAGAAGATCTCTGCAACATGATTTCTTCCAGTTAAATTGCTTTCTATCTTTTCTCTAATGTGAACCACTTACTCCATGATGAAGGGGTCACACCATCCCTGACATGAATTTGACATACTGTTCCTCCATTATGCTGAGTGTGCAAAAAGCTTCCTTGTGGGGAAGTACAAAGAATGTAAGGAAGACCGTCCCTATTTCAAGAAGCAGTAGCAACAGGTCACTTACTTCGGTCATTCCACTGACTGAGGTGTCAAGACATTGCAGGATGTCAATGCACAGGGTTTGGATAGTGTTTTCTTCCTGAATAGCCTGGGTGAGAAGTGTTGTACCCTGCTGTGAGATAGCTCTATAGAACTTAATTAGCTAGTAGCAAGACACTGGCTAGAGAATCAGTGTCCTTCTCTTACAAAGCCATCTTGAACATTGACCTATGCCTGCTTTTATATTGCACTGGAAGTGCACAGCCATCTGAAGGGAAGGGAATAATAGAAACTCCTAACTGGTGGGTCAGATCCCAGGCTTAGGAAAACCCTCAAGTGAAGGGAATGATTCACTGAACACAAAAGAGTTTCCCCAACAGGGTTAATTTTCTTTAAATTTGGAAAACTGTTTCATCTTTTTATCTCTCAGGAAAAACATTCAGACTCTGCCCAGTGGGAATCAATATGCAGAACCAGGGGGATCCACTCTGTTTGTTCTGATGCCCCAACCAGCTTGGTCATTTCGTGTGTAGTGAGTGTGATTCTATCAACGGGCCTAATTCTCCTCTTACTTACACCAGACTAAATATTGATTGACTCTACTGATTTTAGTTTAAAGGAGAGCAAAACTGGCCCAATGAGAAAAAGCAGCCTTCCTTAAGATGGGTGCATGTGTGTGTGAGAGAGAGAAAAAGGCCCTTGGAGAGTATTGCCACAAGCTCCAACTTTGTAGAAAAGGGGCCAAGCAGAGCTAAGATCTTCAACAACTGACTGTAAAGTTGAACTGTTTATGTTAATACAGATCATGGCTCCAACCATGGAGCACAAAGTGTCTGGAGCCCCTGGCTGTGTCCATGGATAGAAATACGGATTGAAGATATTTTTAAACTAGTATATGTAGATGAGAGCATGTAGTGAGGGAAATATGCAGCAAGCTTTTCCAGTCTCCTGACAGTCTGTGATGCAACCTGCATAACCTCGGTGTTTTGCTGATAGTTTACGTTTGCTTCAACAGCCACAGAATTGGGCATCATTATGTTCTCTGGAGAGTCTATTTCAAACAAAGAGATGTGCTTCCTTGGACTAGAATATTTCACTGAAAAATGGTGTTTTCAGAATTTTCAAAGACTCACCAGAGGGTTGAGTAACCTAGATGACTCTGTTAGATGTAAATACCCAGTGTGAGAGTCTGATCTCTGTTACATTAGTATGAATCCAGAGTAATGCCACTAAAGTCAGTGGAGTTACCTTGACTTTACACCAATATGACTGATCAGATTCTGGCTCTAATCATTCAGTCCAGTTGTCCTTGAGTCAAAACTCCCACTGAAGGCAAGGGGAGCAGCCAGCATGCAAGAATGGTAGGACCGAGTCCTAAGTGCTAAGAACTCTCCTTACCAGTTTGCTGGTGGATACACTGAACTCCCTGAAAACATGTGCTACCATCTCCCATGCTGCACAATTCTCCACACTTTCTGAGCTGAGCAGCCTCCGAATGAAATGAAGAACTGCCGTCCTCACCTGCAAGGGTAGAGATGACACACATGAGTTATTGTTATCCCTTCTGCCTGAAATCGGAGATAGGATATGAGAGTCCTTATGCTTTTGATTTGATCTCCTTGGCTTATAAACATGGATCCATTTAACACCGGCAGGAGAATGACATGCCTTCTCTAGTCTGCAGTCTCTCCTCTGGATCTGAATGAAAGCTCCACCCAGATGTCCATTCATCCCATATCATTGAAAAAATTTGAAATATTTCACTGCTCCACACACAATCTTACCATAGCATTCTGATCACCCAGAGTGGATTTCACCGCCTTCACAATCAGAAACTTTTTCAGTCTTGTCTCGGGCACTGAAAGATAAGGAGAGGTGTACAGTACTTCTTTGTTCCATACACTCACTTTCCACATTGGAATTAATCCTGGATTTCGAAAGGTCCCATTTAAGAATAGTACCAAGCTTCTCTCATACACAGAATCAGTGGGGAAAACATAGGACCAGACTCTGGTCTCAGTTACACTAGCAAAAAAGCTAAAGTAATTCCATTTCTATAAATAGTGCCATCATACTGCCATGATGGAAATAATACAAAAAGAATTAGATAGACTGAGGTCAATCTGTGTTTACACAGTATAACAGAACTCAGAATCTAGTCAGTAGTGTCTAATACTGACGATTATCGAGTCAGGGGTATTATTTTATTTTTGATTATTGTTACCGTGCTTTAGCCTCAAGTCAACTTCTGTATCTCAAGTTGAAAAATATCTTGGGCTACATTCAGCACTTAGTTGAACCTGTTGATCTCTGTGTGGCCATAGGGGGGTAACTTAGGGCAGCATTTAGCCCCTTAGTGGATACCCAGACCACTGTTGACTGTGTGTTATGGAGATTCTGTGCCCCATTTGCAGAGGCGATGAGTCTGTTACAGCCCTGCCGTGCCTACAAAGCCTTGGTTCTTCAGCTCAATCTATAGTAGCTCATGCTTTTAGCTCTGGATCAGGGCTGGCTTTAGGCCGATTCCCCGATTCTCCCAAATCGGGCCCCGTGTCTGAGAGAGCACCGCACATAACAGGACCCCGCTCCCAGTGGCCTTTTAAATTGTTACTCACCCGGCAGTGCTCTGGGTCTTCAATGGCACTTCAGCGGCGGGTCCTGCACTCGCTTTGGGTGTTCGCTGGCACTTTGGCGGTGGGTCCTAAACTCGCTCTGGGTCTTCGGCAGCACGTGAAGGACCCGCTGCTGAAGTTCCACCGAAGACTCAGAGCAAGTGAAGGACCCACTGCTGAAGTGCAGCCGAAGTCTCAGGGCACCGCCCGGTGAGTACAAGCCCCACAAATCAGGCCCCGCACTTCCTAAAGCCGGCCCTGCCCTGGATGTCCCCAACTCAACGCTCAGCATGTCGGCCAAGAGGGCAGCTGGCACAGTTGCTCCTGTGTTACTTACAGTCAGCACCAACAATAGCTCTGAGCAGATTCAGAGATGCCACACGAACAGCCTCATTCTCAACCTTCAGCTGCGAGCGCAGAAAGGCTATCAGATCCTCCGGAGAAGAACGGGCTGCAAGGCAAGAAATCACGTCCTCACTGACGACAGAACTCTTATTCTTACCATACCTTACAAAGGAAGTTACAAGGAAACCACTGTGTAACTCAGAATCTCTTCCCCTTACCTAGCTGAACTATACAGTAGACCAGCTCTGTGTGATGTTCCAGGCTGAGCGGCTTAGCTTGAGAAAAGACGGTTACTCACCTTTGTAACTGTTGTTCTTCGAGATGTGTTGCTCATATCCATTCCAGGTAGGTGTACGTGCTGCGCGTGCACGTCTGCTGGAAACTTTTTTACCCTAGCAACTCCAGTGGGCCGGCAGGTCGCCCCCTAGAGTGGCGCCACTATGGCACTTGATATATACCCCTGCCGGCCCGCCTGCTCCTCAGTTCCTTCTTGCCGGCTACTCCGACAGTGGGGAAGGAGGGCGGGTTTGGAATGGATATGAGCAACACATCTCGAAGAACAACAGTTACAAAGGTGAGTAACCGTCTTTTCTTCTTCGAGTGATTGCTCATATCCATTCCAGGTAGGTGATTCCCAAGCCTTACCTAGGCGGTGGGTTCGGAGTGAGAGGTCGCGGCCTGGAGTACTGCAAAGCCAAAGGCCGCATCATCTCTGGACTGCTGTACCAGGGCGTAATGGGAAGCGAATGTATGGATCGATGACCAGGTCGCCGCCCTACAAATCTCTTGTATTGGCACGCAGGAGAGGAAAGCCAGCAATGACGCCTGCGCTCTGGTGGAGTGAGCAGTCACATGGCCCGTCGGAACTTGGGCCAGGTCGTAGCAGGTCCTGATACAGGACGTAACCCATGAAGATAACCTCTGGGAGGAAATCGGTAGCCCCTTGACCCGGTCCGCAACTGCCACAAATAACTGAGGGGACTTGCGGAAGGGTTTGGTTCTATCCACATAAAATGCTAGAGCCCGTCGTACATCTAGCGAATGTAGCTGCTGCTCCCTGCGGGACGAATGGGGCTTGGGGAAGAAGACTGGGAGGAAAATCTCTTGGTTGACATGGAAAGCTGAGACCACCTTGGGAAGAAAGGCAGGGTGAGCCTCAGCTGTACCTTGTCTCTGTGGAAGACGGTATACGGTGGGTCCACCAAGAGGGCCCTCAGCTCTGACACTTGTCTAGCTGAGGTAATGGCCACCAGGAAGGCGGTCTTCCACGAGAGGTAGAGCAGGGAGCAGGAAGCTGACGGCTCGAATGGAGGGCCCATGAGTCGAGTTAGGACCAGGTTGAGGTCCCATGAAGGGGCCGGAGGGCAAATTTGCGGATAAAGCCGCTCCAGCCCCTTCAGGAATCTCACCACCATAGGGTGAGAGAAGACGGAACATCCGTCTACTCCGGGATGAAACGCGGAGATGGCAGCTAGGTGGACTCGGAGGGATGACAATGCCAGACCCTGGGCCTTAAGGGACCAGATATAGTCCAAGAGAGTGGTGACGGAAGTCTCCATAGGGTGAAAAGCTTTCTCTGAACACCAGCAGCAGAAACGCTTCCACTTAGCTGTGTAAGTCACTCTGGTGGAAGTCTTTCTGCTGCCCAAGAGAACCTCGTGAACCGGGATGGAACATCGCAACTCGGCGTCTGTCAACCACGCAGGAGCCATGCTGTAAGGTGCAGAGACTGAAGGTCCGGGTGACAGAGCCTGCCGTGGTCCTGAGTGATCAGGTCCCGATGCAGGGGCAGGGTAACTGGATTGGTCACGGAGAGGTCCAGCAGCATGGGGTACCAGTGCTGCCTGGCCCATGCTGGAGCTATGAGAATCACCCGGGCTCTGTCCCCGCGGACCTTGATGAGAACTCTGTGAATCAGCGGAATGGGCGGGAAAGCATAACACAGGTGGGCTGTCCATGGGATCAGGAATGCATCCGCTAGAGACCCCGGCTCCCGACCCTGGAAGGAGCAGAATGTTCGACACTTCCTGTTCACCCTGGACGCGAAGAGGTCCATCCGGGGACGACCCCCACCTTTGGAAAAGTGAGAGGGCGACATCCGGACAGAGGGACCACTCATGTGAACGAAAGGATCTGCTCAGCCGATCCGCTAGGGTGTTCCGTGCTCCCAGGAGATAGGAGGCGGAAAGGTGAATAGAATGGGCTATGCAAAACTCCCAGAGACGTATTGCCTCTAGACAGAGGGGAGAGGACCTGGTGCCACCCTTCTTGTTGATGTAAAACATAGTCATCATGTTGTCAGTGAACACCGCGACACAACGACCTTGAAGGAGGTGGACGAATGCTTGACAAGCAAGGCGGACCGCTCTCAGCTCTCGCACATTGATGTGGAGGTTGATCTCCTCTGGAGTCCATAAGCCCTGAGTTCTCTGGGTGCCGCAGTGAGCCCCCCAGCCCAGATCGGAGGCGTCCGAGGTCAGGGATGCCGAAGGTTGGGGCGGATGGAACGGGAGCCCTGCACAGACTACGGATTGGTCCAGCCACCAGCGAAGAGAGTCTAGTACCCTCTGAGGGACGGTGACGACTGTGTCCAACGACTGTCTGGCTGGCCGATACTGTGCAAGGAGCCAGGATTGAAGAGGCCTCATGTGGAGTCGGGCATGTGCCGTTACAAACGTGCAGGCTGCCATGTGGCCTAGGAGGGCCAGACATGTCCATATTGAGGTCAGCGGGGCCGCTCGCAACCGTAGAATGATGCCCGACAATGACTGGAACCTGGGCAAGGGCAACAAGGCCCTGGCTAGGGCAGAGTCTAGAACGGCCCCGATAAACTCTATCCACTGCGTGGGGAGTAGAGTAGACTTGTCTATGTTGATTACGAGGCCCAAGGCCGCAAAGAGGGTGCTGATCCTGTCTACGTGTTCGCGTACCTGCAAGTCTGACGTGCCTCGGATCAGCCAGTCGTCCAAGTAGGGGAAGACGTGAATGCGGCAACGCCGAAAGTGTGTGACGACGACTGCCATGCATTTTGTAAATACTCTTGGGGCCATGGAGAGGCCAAACGGAAGGACCGCGAATTGGAAATGTCGGCGGTCGGCTACAAAGCGGAGGAAACGCCTGTGTTGGGGGGCAATAGAGATGTGAAAGTAGGCGTCCTGCATATTGAGGGCGGCGTACCAGTCTCCGGGATCCAGAGATGGGATAATGGTTCCAAGGGATACGATGCGGAACTTCAACTTCACGATATACTTGTTGAGTTCCCGCAGGTCGAGGATGGGCCTGAGGCCGCCCTTGGATTTGGGGATTAGAAAGTAGCGGGAATAAAACCCCTTGCCCTTCTCGTTGTCTGGCACCGCCTCTATGGCTCCCTTGGCAAGGAGCGCGTGCACTTCCTGACGGAGGAATTGCTCGTGAGAGGGGTCCCTGAAGAGGGACGGGGATGGTGGATGGGAGGGAGGAGGCGAAGAAAACTGCAGGAGATAACCGGCCTGCACCGTACGCAAGACCCAACGGTCCGACGTTATACGGGTCCATGCCGGGAGGAAAGGCGGTTGGAAAACTGCAGGGAGGGATCCGGAGGGGAAACTGGTACTGCGCCCTTGGGCGCACCTTCAAAATGAAGGCTTAGGCCCTGGAGGGGCCTTGGTGGAGCCTTGGTTCTGCCCCGTTTGTCCACCGGACTATCTGCGGCGGTTGTTCCTGCCACGGCGCCTCGAAGGGTCCTGTCGCGGGCGGAACGGAGGATATGGCCGCCGTTGCTGCTGCTGATTTTGCTGCCTGAATGGCCTGCGTTGCGTCGCCGGCGTATGCATGCCCAGCGACCTTATGATGACTCTATTATCCTTCAGATTTTTGAGTCTAGGGTCTGTTTTATCTGAGAACAGCCCCTGGCCTTCGAAGGGGAGGTCCTGGATTATGTGCTGGAGCTCCAATGGAAGGCCAGAGACCTGCAGCCAAGAGATCCGGCGCATCGTGAGCCCCGAAGCTAGGGTCCGAGCGGCCGAGTCGGCAGCATCAAGGGAGGCCTGTAGCGATGTTCTAGCTACTTTCTTGCCCTCGACCAGGATGGTGGAAAATTCCTGGCGTGCCTCCTGGGGCAAGAGCTCCGTAAGCTTCTCAGCCGCTACCCAGGTATTGAAGGAGTATTGGCTGAGGAGGGCCTGCTGGTTGGACACCCGGAGCTGCAGCGCCCCAGCTGAATAGACTTTTCTGCCCAGGAGGTCCATCCGCCTCACCTCCTTTGACTTGGGCGCTGGGGCCTCTTGCCCGTGGCGCTCCCTATCGTTCACTGACTGGACCACCAATGAGCAGGGGGTCGGGTGAACGTACAAGTACTCGTATCCCTTAGAGGGGGCCATGTACTTACGCTCCACTCCTTGAGCGGTTGGAGGGATGGAGGCCGTCGACTGCCAGATGTTAGTGGCATTAGTCTGGATGGTTTTAATGAAAGGGAAGGCCACTCTGGTGGGTGCATCTGCTGAAAGGATGCTCACCACCGGGTCCTCAACTTCCGACACCTCCGCCTGTAAGTTTAGGTTCTGTGCCACTCGGCGGAGGAGGTCTTGGTGCGCCCTCAAATCCAGTGGAGGGGGACTGGAGGACGAGGTACCCGCCACTACGTCATCCGGAGACGAAGACGAGGACACCCCCGGCACCAAAGCGTCCACGGGGGGATCCGTGAGGGGCTGCTCCTCTACTTCCGGAGGGAGCTCTGGGTCCCAGTGAGTCCCCTCTGTTTCCGGGGAGGGAGGAGGCCGAGACACCATCGCCTCCGGAGGTCTGTGCTCCGCTACAGGGCGGGGGGTAACATGTTGCGGACCTTGGGTCTGGGAGTATGCCCCTGGGGTCCAGAACTCCCACTGTGGAGGCCCCGTTCTTGTGATGGATCTTGGAACAGGGCCTCGTGTCTGCCCTGTGCCAGGGCATAGGCACTATCCGCGTGGGACGAGACTGACGGCTCCCTAGAAGGCCAGGGAGGCGCTGAGCTTGGATAGTATACAGCTCCATGCGCCGTGACTGACGTTCCCCTCGGTGCCGTGACTGACCTCGGTACCGGGATCGGGACCGAGAACGGCGTGATGCTCTGTGCCTCGAGCCCGACCGGGATCGGGAGCGACGTCGGTGCCGGGAGCGGGACCGTGATCTTCGTAGAGTACGGTGCCGGGACGGCAGCGGAGACTGGGACCTACCATCAGCGCGGTGCCGGGAGGTCGACCGGGTTCGGGACCTGCCACCGGTTCGGTGCCGGGAGGTCGACCATGGAGCCGAACGCCGAGGCGATCGGCTCCTGGAATCTCGGTGCCGGTGGTGAGATGAGCCCGACTGGGACCATGCGGATGGTGATCGGTGCCGCGAGTACGACCGGTACCGTCTGGGCGACCGGTGCCGGGCTCCGAGCGGCGCACCAAGCGAGAGCGTTCACGTCTCCGGGGTGATCGGTGCCGGGACTCGGGAGACGGCGCTCGGAGCATTGGCTTGCCCCTGGAAGTTAAGCATCCCAGGGGTGCCGGCTGAGGCTGAGCTGGCTCCGTCAGCGCAATTAAGTCCCGAGCCGAAGCGAAAGTCTCCGGCGTCGATGGGACCCTGAGCTCAACCACCGATCTCATGGGGGAGCTAGGTGGGGCTGGCCTCGACGGACCTTCCAGGCCCGGAGTCGCCAGCGGTCCTGCAGGCGGTGCCGCGGCTAAGGTAGGAGCCGGGCGGTCCCCTCGGGCCTGCCTTGATGGTGTCGCAGACGCCGAGGGACGTAGATCTGTTCCCGGTGCCGGAGATGTTCGGTGCCGGGGAGTCTTGCCGGTGCCGGCGTGGTCCGGGGCCGGTGTAGAGCCGGCCGACTGTGCCGCCGGTGCCGGAGACAGAGCCGCTTCCATCAGGAGAGCGCAGAGTCTTTGGTCTCTCTCCTTTTAGTGCGAGGCTTAAAGGCCTTGCAAATGCGGCACTTGTCGCTAATACGCGATTCCCCTAGCCGAGCACTGCTTGAAACCCAGCGAGCCAGGCATGGGCCCAGCTGGGTGCCGGGGAGGGCAACGGCCCACCCGCCGGACTATCTACACTTAACTATTAACAACACTTAACTAAGAACTATCTACAAGTTAAATGACGATCAGGAGAGCTAGGGACGTGGAGGTCAGCAAGCCGCACTCCACAGTTCCAGCAACCGACACGGCGGTAAGAAGAAACTGAGGAGCAGGCGGGCCGGCAGGGGTATATATCAAGTGCCATAGTGGCGCCACTCTAGGGGGCGACCTGCCGGCCCACTGGAGTTGCTAGGGTAAAAAAGTTTCCGGCAGACGTGCACGCGCGGCACGTACACCTACCTGGAATGGATATGAACAATCACTCGAAGAAGAACAGATCTGTGGGAAGAAGGGAAATGGTCAAAGAAAAACTAATCAGAAGCAATTGAAAAGAAAATGTTCAATTAATTTCTAAGCTTCCACTTCCTACGTGTCCAACTAGAGGTCTGAACCCCAGGGGGATGGTACTGAATGCACAGCAAGAATCAAACACAATGTCCAATACCTTAGATGAGAGAAGGTAAAGTGTTTTGAACAGCAGAGCTCATCGAATCAAGACACAGCCACAGTGTTTACTGTACAACTCTGACTCCCTCTGATAATCGGCTTATGGTGAAATTGCTTTACAAACTGAGTTGGACATTAGCTAAGAAAATGAGACCACTACCTGCTTACTCTTGAGCCTGCAGAAATCAGGAGGGCATGAGCGGTCCCCAGCCTTTACACTATCATTTAATAGATTTTGATTGTTAATATGCTTCAGATCCAAGCAAAACCACCCCTCACCTGGTTGTGCAGAGCACTGCAGATGGCTTGAAACTTCCTCTTAGGGAGAGGGATCTTATATTCACCAGAGACCTCCAAGAGCTGGCTCAGACTCTGCAACAGGGGGTGAAAGTCAGATGGGGGCACACACAGGAGCAACATGTAGTGACTCAAGCAGATTCAGGGGATTCGTGGATTCCAAGGCCGGAACGGATTATTGCCAGCATCTAGTCTGACCTCTGGTATAACACAGGCCACAGACCTTGCCCAGAATAATTCCCAGAGCAGAGCTTTTAGAAAAACACCCCAATCTCGATATAAAAACTGTCAGTGAGGGAGAATCTGCCTCGGCCCTTGGTAAATGGTTCTAATGGTTAATTATCTCACCATTAAAAATGGACACTAAATTTCCAGTCTGAATGCGTCTCGTTTCAGTTTCTAGTCATTGGATCAAGTAACACCTTTCTCTGCTAGACTGAAGAGCCCGTTATAAAAAATGAGTCCCTCATGTAAGATATTATAGACTGTCATGAAGTCACCCTGTCACAGGACAGGTCCACCCCATCAGGGTGGTACCAGGTTGTGGAGGAAATGAAGTAGATCTCAGGCAGCACAGCTGGTCTACTCTCCCTAGCCATCGCAGCAGTCCTGGCTCCTAGGGCAGCATAGCCTAATGGTCGGGATCAGCGCAGCAGCCCTTCGGTGAAGGTTCACGGCCCAACAGCCTGAGTTAGGAGGGCTCCCCTTCTAGGTATGGCAGTGTGGCCTAGTGGCCAGAGTCATTAGAACCACCTTCTGTGGCAGGGAAGTGTTGCCTAGTGACCAGCCCTTCTCCACTGGCTCCTA
The DNA here is from genome assembly GCF_007399415.2 of Gopherus evgoodei. NCBI lineage: Eukaryota > Metazoa > Chordata > Testudines > Testudinidae > Gopherus > Gopherus evgoodei. The sequence continues at coordinate 21,851,707 of NC_044337.1, read as the reverse complement.
CCTATTTCACAGGTCCCAGCCCAGGGTCCGGTCGTGTCACAGGGGTATCTGACACCAAATCAGCGAGGATCCTTCCAAAACATGCCAAGTCAAAGCCCAGTGCCTCAACTGGATCAGTGCTTAGTCTACCTAGGGTACTTCCCACTCAGGGATTCTGTGGTCTCTCCTCCATCTCTAGCATTGGGTGGCTCGGGGTCGTGGGTTGCAGCCACAGTCCGGCTGGCCTCTGAATCCTGGAGCACTGGCAGTCTCTCTGCAGGAGCCTGCAATGCACCTCTGCGCCCTTCAGCAGCCATCCCAGACTCAGCCGAGCAGCTCTCTTATATCCTGGTTCCAGCTGAAGCATGCCCAGCAGAGATGAGGGGCCATGGCTGAACCAATGTGGGGTACATAAACCCCATCACACACCCTTTTACTTTCTGTTTGTTAAACTAAATAGATTGAGTTCCTTGATTCTACCACTGTAAGGCAGGATTTCTAATCCTGTAATCACTGTGGCTCTTCTCTCAATATCCTCTCCAATTTATCAACACCCTTTTTGAGTTGTGGGCACTAGAACTGGACACAGTATTCCAACAGGAGTCACACAAGTGCCAGATTTAGAAGTAAAACAACCACTGTACTCCTCCTTGAGATTCCCCTTTTTATGCTTTTCAGCTTTTTTGGCCACAGCATGAGTTCGTGTTCAGCTGATTATTCATCATGACCCCCACAATCTTTTTCAGAGTCACTGCTTCCCAGGACAGCATCCCCCATCATGTATGTATAGCCTACATTCTTTGTGCCTAGATGCTCACATTTACATTCAGCCATATTTAAATGCACCTTTGTTTGCGCCCAGTTTACCAAGTGATCTAGATCTCTCTGAATCTGTCCTCTCCATTTTTTACCACTTCCCAATTTTTATCTCATCTGCCAACTTTATCAGGGACGATTTTATGTCCTCTGCCAGGTTATTGATAAAAAAGCTGAAAATCAAATTCCTTCCTGCATCTAAACACTTTTCTCCTTTGTTGCTTCAAGCTTCCGGAATGTCTCTGATGCCATCTACAGATTTTACTATATTGAAGCAGTTGTGTAGTGCCCTGATGCTATCAAACAAGTCCATGATGCATTGGTTGCCTCCAAATCATGGGTATTTCAACCCCAAAAGTGACCACATACGCTGTACCAGAAAGCTTCAACCAACAGAGAAAGTGAGTAAATATCACTACCCAACAAGTTATAGCTGTCTCATGACTTCATTTACAACTGTGTAGCCGCACTGAAGACAGAATATGGCCTCTTACTTCTTGCTCATGTGGTACTCCGGGTAGATGAAATAGAGAAACAAGGGGAGTGAGACAATATCTTTAATTAGATTATCTCACCCACCTTGGCGCTCTAATATCTTGGGACCAACATGGCTACAACAGCACTGCATAGAATGGGAGATGAAATAGACAGGCAATGCTTTCAGACCCATCTAGTTACATAATCCAAAGCAATGACTCGCAAGTCTCCTTAGTATTAATTTTCAACCATTGACAGTTGTCTTGGTACTGACCAGAGACAACATATGGCAGCCCCTACTCTGAGGAGCCTATGAACTAAAAGAGAGATGCAGAGTTGACAGGATGTACTGGGAAATCGCAAGGTGGGAGGATCTTTTTGGAGGGGGGGGTAGGTGTTTTGTTTTCTATTTCCTTATCATCCTCCCCAGGAAACAGAGGATGGTTTTCATAGGAGGCATTTACCTACAAATCTTGTTGCCTGGCTCACCACGTGTACAAACCCAGAGCTTGTGTGGATATTTATTTTCTAACAAGTCACTGTCTAAACCAGGAAACCCCACTGGCAGCAAATTCCTCGTGCAGTTCATACATGCACACACATGGACAGCTACCTTAAGGAGTGGTACCTCACCTTGGTGATGTGAAAAACATGAGCATCCTCCTTATATTGCTCAAGGAGCCATGAGATCAGTTCAAATATCTGATCCTGATACTTCTCTTCGTGTAGCAGGAGACTCATCATGGGACCAAGGGCTTTGATGATAGCCTGCTTCAGCTGCATAGATGAGACACAGAATTTATGTTCCTACAAATTCATTCAATATCATTCAATGGGCACACCTTTTCTACTTCCAGTGAGTGCACCTTCCCTTGTTCCACTGTAGGAATGGGCCTATCTCAATATTTCCCGATAAAGATCCAGGACTCGTATGGTTGGTTTCAGGATTATATCCTAATGCACCTCACAACTATACCAGGCAAGATATTCCCCAGATTAGTATGCATTCTAGGCCAACTCACCCCTGCTGGAACTCCACTGGAGCTGAATGGAGGAATTAATTTAGGCCACTATCCCGTGTTCATCTGCACTTTAGTGCATAAAACTAGAATCCATGTACACTGCGTACAATTTCTATGTTGTTTGGGTTTTAAATGTTTGGGTTTTAAATGTTTTACATGACATACTGTTCCATTCAAAAGGACCTACCATTAAATGTCATCATCACAATGAGTGCTAGACTCATAAAATTTAACGTTACAATTTCTGCTAATGCTTTAGAAAACTAGCGATTCTCACCTCAGGCTCCTCACAGGTCAGCCAGTTACTGGTCACATGAGAATATAAGGGAAGAAATCGATAGCAGAATTGTGATGCACTCATTCTGGGGAATGAGCACTTTTCCCAGTTACTCAAATAGAAATTTACTGCCCTTGAGCATTCTTCCAGAACTGCATGGACGGAGAGAAGACAGGCAATGTGAAAAGGACATATTAGTAATGAGGAGAATTTGCTTTATCAGTGAACACACCCAGGCCTAAAGTTTACAACAATTCCATGGCAGCTACTGCTTAGTTCAGGACTAGATGCTGAAATCCCACATCAATTTTGAGCTATTTCGCTTCCCACCGTTCCATGTCTTGTTTCTCAAAAGGCTTTTTAATTTGCAGATCTCTCAATCTTATTTCAATTACCATCATTTGAAGACAAATTTTTTCTCCCTTCCTTGTTACCTCTTAATTAGAGTTGGTTGAAAAAGCAGTTTAAATTCAGCTCTGCTCTGCATGACTCATGTCCTCTGCAGTTACTCTTTATTTAACCCTAACACTGGATGATTTCATCCTGAGTTACAGTTTGTCTGAAAGATGTTGAGTGCCCCTAACAGCCATTGGCTTTACTGGGATTTGAAGGTAGTGGGGAGCACTTTGCCCTAAAGGTAGGTGTCTCTAGTGTCCTTGCTAAGAAGAATTAGGGCCTAATCCTGTTCCCTATGAATTTGATGGCAAAATTCCCATTTACCTCCAAGGCACAGGATTAACCCTTTACTGAGCATCACCCGAAAAGCAAAGAAAGAGAGAAGTGGAGAGGAAGAGAAGACAGAGAAAGAGGGTGAAAGGAGTTTCTTTATCATCATCTAAGGGGAGAGAATGGGTGAAGAAGTTGGAAATGGGATTTTTAAATGTACAGTATTGAAATCTGCTCCCTTCACCTCCTCCCCCAGGAGATTGCTGGCAGATGAGCAGCTTCAGTCTTTGTGTCTCTTTATTTTAAATTATATGCATGAGTCATAAAGGGCCTGAATTTACAAATGCTCAGCGCCTCCTGCAAAGTACGGAGCACTCTCAGCTTCACCGAGTGCCATGGGAGCCCAGGAACACAGCACCTGGTGCAATGCAGGGCAGGGAGCACAGTTCAGGGCCTGTTGCAAACTTGGTCAGTGACTCCAATCTGTACCAAGACCCCCTCAATATCCATTCTGGGCACCTATAGCAAGTTCTGGCACTTACCACCACAAAATGCTTGTCTCATCCTGCCGCCCTTGACTAACTTCTGCATGTAGCACATGAACAGCAGGGTCAGGACCATAAAAGGGATACACTTAAGCGCTGCGGAGGAAGGCCAGAAGAGAAGGAAGACAGATAATCGGCTGCTCTCCGCCTTCTTAGAACACACTTAGAAACACTGTGGGGCAGGATGCTAGGGGCTCCTGGGCCATTTTGCGCTGCATAAGCAGAGCAGAATGGCTTCAAAGCAGCCATTGAAAGCCAGTGGGGGATTCACCCTGAAGAGGGGAATCCTCCACCAGTGCACAGCTGTGCCCGATGCCCAACTCACTCTCAGCGTAAGGGCAGAGAGAACTGGGGCGGGATGGGAAGTGGGGTGGAGAAGAGCTCCACTAGACCTGATCTTCCACTCATTCCCATCCCTGAGGAACTTCAGTTGGGGGCAGAAGTTAGAGCTTTCACCGCCGTCTGGATAGCTCATGATCTGGAAGCCAGAACTAGCAAGAGCAGTTAATCCGGGGTCTCTCCACATACACACGCACGCACACACTCAAGCAGAGCTCTGTTTAGCTGCAACATTTTTAGGTAGAGAGAGTAATCCCCTGTCCTTAAATGAAAGACGATAACTTTGAAACAAAAGATGGACGTTACCATACCATAGGCTGATAACAGGTTGCGCAGCGTAACTAAAATGAATTCTTCAGGCAGCTGCGGTGGTTCCAGATGATGGTGCAGCTCAACCATCACATTATTAAAATAGCAGCGAGCCAGCGTCACTAAGGTGTTACTAGCTGCCACTTTAAGTTCATTTGTTACTTGCTAAAAAAAAAAAAGAGAGAGAGAGTGAGAGAGACTGAGGTGACTGAAGCCGGTTGCACTAGCCAGAGTTGTTTAGATGAGTCAAGTCCTTATTTCTGTGCATAAGTTGTGAATGAACCCAGCCAACTTTCTGTGGATAGACTCATTAGTCATAAATATTTATTGAATCAAAACAACCTTCAGCCTTTGAGTTGCTTGCAAGCTGCTTAGTTAGACTATTCATTATTAGCTCCTTGTGGTGGATGACTGGTCACCATAGTCACATGATATTTTGCCCCACCCTTCCCTAAGGAGGTAGTAAGACACAGACTGGGCAGCTTCAAAGATATTCAGAGAGCTTTGCTGGAATAAACTGTCCCCCAGAAGGAGACTGACTTCCTTTGGAACAAGAGAGAGATTTTTCCATGGGTTTTCCTGCTGGCCAACTAGATTCTAAATCCAATGCTGCTGCTTTTGGAGATAGCTCAGATTCTGTCTGTCTTAGGGTTTTATACTGCCACTTATCGCTATAGTATCAGAGCGCCTCCCACATAACATCAGTATCAAAAATGAAATCCCTAGTAGACTATGGGAAAGACGTGCTCATGAAGAAACCATAGGCCTGTCTCTGTGTCTGATATCATGCATCTCGGGTCCTGATCCTGCAAAGCACTTAAGCACATGTGTAACTTTCACATGTGAGTTTTTCCATCTTATGCATGTGCACAAGTGCTGTCTAGGAACTGGGCTTTGCTGTGGAGGAAGGTGTGGGCTTCTAGCAGAAGAATACATTTTCATTTCAGTATACAGTTTACCCCCCAACCCCTCCAAAAAAAGAGTTTTAATTAGTTAAAGCTTTGGATCCTTTGATTAGTAGCTCAGGAGAATTAACTTACCTGACTCTCTCTCATCTGGTCAAAGGCTAGGGTTATTATTTTGTTCACTAGCCTTCTCTCTAGGCCCCCGGTGTCCTGCTGTAATACCTTCTCCAGGACATAGTAAATGTCTACTCTGTTTTGCTGGGGACAAACCAGAAAAGAGAACAAACAATTGGGAAAAGTTTTTCTTGATGACCATACAGTAATTGGACAAATAAGCCCCTGCCCTAAAGAGCTTCTAATCCAAACATGAAATGATTAGCCCAAGTCTTATCATAACAGAGCAGGTCCGTGGCCAGGAAGAGAATCCATGTCTCCTGAGTCATTATCCAGAGTTCTATCCACTAGGCCACACTGACTCCTCAGCCAGCATTCTCACACAACTAATCCATTGGCTTAATTGGTGTAAAATACGCCATGCCCTTCACAATCACCGCATTTAGCAGAACTTCAGAAGCAGCTGAACAATTTACATGTTTTAATCTTTCTGCAGAGAAAAAAGCCAGAAGAAGCCTCCTTCACTGCCCCCTTATCCAGTTTCATTTATTGAAAACAAACAATAAAAATGAGCACCTTGCCCTTGCTCTAACCACTCCAGACAGAATTGGTAAATGTGTAATTACAAAATACCCAACTCCCACAGTAAGTCCTCAACAGCTCCTAGGGGAAATTAGCCCAGCAGTTAGATCTACATTGACAGTCGCACAGTTGAAGGTGTCTTTTATGAGGCCCATCAGTGTAGAAATTCACAGATGATACTAAATATTGGGGGAGTTTAGTATCAGCTGAGACGGAAAAAAATAAAGAGGGACACAGAGAAATTAAAAATCTGATCAGAGAACAAGATTCCTTTCAGAAAACTGCAAACTAGCACATCTGGAAAGGACGTAGAAGTAACTGACATAATGGGAGGGAGAAAAGTGGGAAGCAACGAGTGCCCTGGGGGTGACAGTGAAAAACAAAGTCAACGTTTGTTTTTCAACGTATGCAAGGTGTGATGGCTACCACAAAGAGCCATGTGGGTTGGGTCTTTTTCACACAGGGATCATGGCACTGTTGGTGTCACTAGGCATAAATCTAGGTAGCTCGGGAGGGTGGAAGATCACAAGTGCCAATGAAGCCCTCCTGCTCAGGCCTCAATGAACCATTGTTCCTCCATGTTAAACACTTTGTGTAACCTAGTGTAACTTAATGTACTAATAGCTGCAAAAATGTAGTGTTAGCAGTTAGTTTTCGGCAACAGCACAAAGCAGGAAGACACCAGTTCCTCTCTGTTCATCTGAGGTGTGACTACATCTGGATTATTGCATTTTCTAGCACCACATTCCCAGAGAGATCAACAAATTGGAAGTAATTCATTTGAGAGCAAAAAAGAATGCACGGAGGTGGCAGAATTGACTTCTGAATAGAGCCCTGCAACCTGACTACAGGCGTCAGGGTCAGGTTGGATGAAAAAACACCTGACTCTCTTGGGCTCAGGTCAGGTCAGTTCTCCTCCATTAGCACATGGGATCGGCACAGCTGGGGGCAGTGTCAGAGGATCAAGCCATTGCTGCACATTACTGCCGCTGCGCCGGCCCCATGAGCAGGATGCAGTGGCAGTATCCGGTTTGGGGGGAAGGGTTGGGACCAGGATGGGAAATGATTCAACCCTCTCAGGGTGAGGTTAGTGGACTTGGGGCCAGTTCACGTTGGGCTTAAAAATTGGGCCCGAGCAGACCTCTACTTCCGAAGACAGACTGACAGAGCTGTCTATGGCCGATGCGGCCAAGGGATGACTGTGAGGGAGACATGATAATACCATCCACCTATCTGAAGGGTGTGAACACCAAGGAAGGAGAGGAATTTTTTAGTATAATACATTTAGGTAAAAGTAGAAGTAATGGGATTAAACTAAAAGAAGACATACAATTTAGACTTTAATAAAAAGAAAAAATGCCCCACCTGGGAGACAGGTCTATAAGGTTATGACACAGTCTTCCTAGGAAAACAGTGGAAGCTCAGTCATTAGGGGCTTTTTAAAATTAGTTTGGCCAAAACAGTGGAAAATGGCTGCTGGGAATGCTCCTGCGTTAGCAGGGAAATGGACTGGATGATCCAATAGGTCTTTTCCAGCTCTGTCTCCTGTGAGCCTGTAAACCTATGTGACCTGCATGCCAAGGTCATAAAGCCCTTTGGAATGTTTAAAGCCAATCAGATCTCTCGATTGGCTAAACATTCCAGTGGCGCTGCTTGAAAAGGGATGCTTCTGCAAACTGCAATCAGAACACACAGCTCCACTGGGGAGAAGCTCCTTCCATTAATTTTTAAATGTAAGGAGGATTTTTTTAATTGAAAATTGTCCCTGATAATTTATGAATACATAAGATCTATGTACTTCAAGTAGCTCTGGATTATGCAACAATTTTATTATTTAAAACCAAAAGAGATTCATAATTAATCGAGTAATTAAAATAATTAAAGTACTAGGAGGCCAAGACAAGCAGTTCAGGTCTGCTCATAAGGGCTAGTGGGGGAGGACAGATTGGGGGAGGGGCTGAATGGGAGTGGAGACACAGGGTTATGGGGGGAGGGAGGTTCAGAGCCACATAGTGATGGGGGGAGGAGGTGCAGAGCTACACAGGGACAGGGGGTGGTTGGATGGAGGCACAGAAACACATGGGGATGGGGGAGGGGGTACAGAGACACATGGGGATGGGGGTAGTGGGTGTCTGAGTGGGGTTGGAAGGACACATGTGGACAAGGGGTGAAAGGACCCATGGGGGTGCAGGAACACATGGAGACAGGGGCAGATGTGCCTTCCTGAATGGGAGAGGTTAGGGGTCAGCCAGGGTCTGCATGGGGGGAGCTCCCTAACAATTCCTCCCAGCCCCTCTCCAAAAAACTGTTCATATGTTTCCCATCCATACCCAGCAACCCTCTAAGTTCACACCCAGGCTCCTTCCCAGCAATTTACTTCCCTTTCCCTCAGCTCCTCCATCACCTCTGACTCCATCAAGCCTTTGCACTGTGGCTGAGAGGTGCCAGAAATATGGTTCTGTAGTGAGTTACAATAAATTGTTATTCAGAGTTCTGTATTAATATATATAGTAAGGAATCTATTTGTCAAAAAACATTTCCTGAATCCTTTTTGTTGTCTGTATTGATAGACATACTTGCTGACAGGGATTTTGAAATAAATAAGCAAAATAATTTGAATTGGTGCAATTATATTGTATATTTGCAGAAATGTTAAAATACTATGTACATCATTTTTATTTTTTGTTACAGAATTCCCCCAGTAGAAAATATAGAGATAAGGTCCCTCAGTGCTATAATCTCAATAATATGTCATCATAAGAAAGAGTGTTGGCTAGGAATAAAAGCAGGGAGTCAGTTCACTTGGGTTTTAGTCACATTCTTTACTAACTTGCTAAGTGGTGTTGAGAAAGTAACTTAATTCTCTGTGACACAAATCATCTGTAAATGGGGAGCATGCTTACCATTCCCACAAGGGTGCTGTGAGTCTGAATTCATTAGTATTAGGTAAGTGCTTTGAGATTTTTGGATGAAGATGCTAAAGAAGGGCAAAGTATTATTAAAAGAGATTACTGCAGGTCCTATAGTGTACTTCTACTATATGCAACCCATGTACTCCACTGTGTGTAAAAGGACAAGGCTCTCTTTACAGAGCATTATATCATCCTGATCTGCAATAACAACATTTTGCATGATGAGTTCATGCCTGAGGACAGAAGGGTGAATATTGATTATGCCTATGGTGTGCCAGGCCAAGTCCTATACTGAATTACCCCCATGCATAACCCCATGAAGTCAGGCAGAATTTGGTGTGGATACATGGAAAGCAGATTTAATTTCATGAAACTACCCTACCTCATCCTGTTGCAGGTTTTCTAGCAGAACGGTAACAACGATAGCCAGCTTGGTCTCAGCTATACAGGCAATCCTGAGGGCAATTTTGTCCTTATCTTGGTCATCCATATGTGCCAAGAGGGAAATAACCTCATTATAAACACCTGAAATTAAATAAAAGGATTCAGTTGGTTACCACTGATAGTAGAAATTGGTGCTGGCCTCTTTAATTCACTATCTAGTAAAGATTCTGCAGGTGTCCAAACACTGTGAGGAGAAGTAGACCTGGGAATCATGTAAATCCTCTTCCTTCCTCCTAATGACCAGGTTTGTTTGCTGAACAACCCAATGTGTTTGGGGAAAATCATAATGAAGAAAATTGCCCATCCTTTATGCAAATTGCATCCTTCAGTTCTAACACCCAGATGCAAATTGAATCTAAGTGTAACCTACTCTGCCCATCTAGCTACAGTAGTGATAGTGTGGGATTAGGAGCGCTAGTGTTGCTAAGAAGTGTGACCTCCAGGCTTTCTTATCCTGCATTTAAGATATTAGCAGAGCTTCATTTAGACAGACAGAGGAGAAGTCCCTCTGCATTTTTTCTTCTAATTTCCCCTATCTCTGAGGATTCCACAGCTAGATCTTGGCTCCATGGATGCAGAAGATACAAAATGAGGACCTATAATAAACATAAACACCTGGGACAAAAGAAGGAAGACCTCTCCCATAACATTCAATAGAAACTCAGATTCTCAGGAAAGTTTCCAGGTCCAGAGGCTGTAGGCCAACTCCTCAACTGGTGTAAATCAACACAGCTACAAGGAAGACAACAGAGCGACACTGGTTTACAGCAGCTGAGGTTCTGGTCATATAAATGGAGAACATTACAGCTAATCTATCTGTATGCCTATGCTTTCTGAATGTGTGTGTGAATATAGAATGGATACAGAAAATACAATGCTGACCCTTACCTCTGTCAGTTACCTCCTGCTGACTCACAAATTTACTCATGTTTGAATCTTTCCTCAACACTTCCTCCAGACAGTCCTTTCTCCACAGAGCTCCCGTACTGATAGGCAGTTGGCCTCTCGGTCTGTCATGGCCAGGACAGCCAGTGCAGATTATGCAAGCACTATTATGACATCAGTGTGACTGTAGCATACCACACAATCTGCAGCTCACCAGGTATGTGCTGTAATTACATGGACAAGATCCTCAAAGGTATTTAGGCTCCTAACTCGCACTCAAATCAGTAGCTGTTAGGAACCTAAATACATTTCAATATCTGGGCCCGTACATGTAAGCAGTCCAATAGGTGGCTACATTTGCTCCAGTGTAGAATTTCTCATTCTCTCTATATCATTTTGAATTTTGGTTTAGTCCTTCTCTCTGTTTGCCACACTTTCCAATATTGGTTTTATCTGAAAAACTGCTCCTGGTTGAATTTATATAAAATAAAAGCACCAAACAAAGAAAGAGAAGAAACTGCTTTGGAGAATGCACAGTGACCCTTGAGTGTGGTTGGTTGGTTTCCTTTGCTTTTTAATTTGCTTGATCAAAAAGCCTGATGAAACCTTATTGAACTGTATTACAAATATTGATTTTATGTTGTTTTACAATGAATTGAAATTTATACTTAATTTCCATGTCCTGCCAAACAAATCAACTAAATTAATTTTTATTGTGTTTAATATAGTGTGGTGTCATATGTATGGCCATATGTAGAGCCAACTCTTGATTCTGGAAGTGATGCTGCCTTTAAAGCATTCAGAATGACGACACTTTTTGCAGTAAGCCATATGGAAAAAGAATTCCAATTACATTTGTCCCTTGCTATGATTTTCAGGTCATTAAAAAACTTCTGATGGAGTCATATTGGCCTCTTACTATTCTTCCTATCTTTCCTTTGCATTGGTGGTTGTGCTTTTAATATCGTCTCCTTGAGAAACTGCCAGCTTTCCTGAAATCCTTTATGCCTTAGATATTTTCCACATTGGTGGCTACCTACCAATTCTCTGAGTATGTTAAAGTCTGTTTTTTGTAGTCCTTCTTCTATCATTCTCCTTCCTTTCCTTAGAATCATGAAGTCTATCATTCATGATCACTTTCACCCAAATCACCTTCACCTTCGCAACAAGCTCCTCCTTGTTGGTCAGAATCAAGTCTAAAATGGCTGTCCCCCTGGTTACTTCCTCCATTTTCTGAAACAAAGCATTGTCCTCACTACATTTCTGGAACTTACTGGATAATTTTGTGTTTTGCCATATTCCTTTTTCCAACAGATGTCTGGGTAGGTAAAGTCTCCTGTTATTAACAGAAATATCCAAAACACAAATCCTGATATTTGTTCTAGAAATGCCTCATCTCCCTCCTCTTCCTGATTTGGTGGTCTGTAATAGACCCCTACCAGGACATCACCTCTGTTTTTTCCCTCTTTTATCTTTACTCAGAGACTTTCAACTGGTCTGCTTCTCACCTCCTTCTGGACCTCAGAACAAGTGTAGAATGCAGTATTTCCTTTCTTTTTTTCCTGCCTGTCCTTCCTGACTAAGCTATAGCCCTCTGTACCAATATTCCTGTCATGAGATTTAGCCCATCGAGTATCTGTGATGCCAGTTAAGCTCAGTTATGACTGATGTACTAAAACTCCCAGTTCTTACTGTTTATTCCCCATTATTATTACTCCTTGCATTTGTGTATAGACATCTAAGATGTTAAGCAGATGCCTCCATGGATTTCCCTCTTGGTTCTCCTATAATTCTACTGCAATTTTCCACATCTACTTCTCCCCAAAGATCTAGTCCGCTATTAAGGTTACCTTTTCTCACCTGGTGCCTTTTTTCACCTGCCCCCTCTGAACTTAGTTTTAAGCTCTTCTCATAAGGTTGGTGAGCCAGTGCATGACGATGTTCTTCTCCTTCTTGACAGACAGACCCCATCTCTTCCCAGCAAACTTCCTTCCTGCAATAGCAGACCATGCTAGAGGAAGTCAAACCCTCCCATAGACCCATCTTCATAACCTTATTATGTGGACATACCTACCACCGAGTGTGTATTGAGCAGAAAGAACGAGGGGACTGAGTTAAACGCAGATGTCAAGTTCACATACTTCCATTTTCAGTGACTAATCTCTTAAACCAGTGGGGATGGCCACAGAACAAAAGTATTTCTGTAGATCAGCATGTGATTATTTGTATTGCATAATTACAATAGGCCCTCAGAGTGATATTTCATATTTCTAGTTTCAGATACAAGAGGGATACATTTATACAAATAGGATGACCACACTCAGTAGATTATATGCTTTGTAATGATACCTTACAAGAGACCTTTTTCATGAAGCATATTCCAGTTACATTATATATTTTTATAAAATCACATAGAGTGCAATGTCACAGCACCGCATTCCCACCAGCCCCCAGGGCTGGGGCCAGCACAGTGATCAGATCCCCCAAGCCCACAGCTTGGGCTGACACGTACAACCCTCTCCTGCTGTCCTCACCAGCACCTGGAGCAGAGCATGGCAGAGCCAGGGCAGCATCCTGCCCTCTGCCCAGCGAGGGACTGGAGGCTGGGCTTGTCTGCCGAACCCACCCTTCCAACTGGCACTGACCAGGCAATGGCTGGCTGTCTCAGGCCTGCGACCCCCTCATGCTTCTGGGGGGCAGGCTGAGGGATACAGCATGTGTGGCTGGGGTACCCCTTGCTCAAGGTGCAGGCTGGGGGTGCACACGGAATCCCAGTGGCAGCCCAGCTGTAGGGGCAGCCATGGTGGAAGCTGGCAAGCCCATTGTTGGGCAGGTGTCTCTTCTGGAATGTTTTCATTCTGCACCTCCAATCCACCACCCACTCTCCTGGTAGCAGCGCAGCAATTACCCAAATGGCTGTTAACTGTGGCTGATAATTCCCCAAGGGGATCAGGGACAGACAGCTCTGCAGCTGAGCAGATTGGGGCTGGGCCCCTGCAGCAGATCAGAGCTGCCAGGGTCTCTCACCTCATCCACAGCAGGCATGCAGCACTGGCAGTGCTCATTTGTCCAGCTAGGAGAGAGGAGCTGGCCCAGGGGGCAGGGGAAACAGGGCCTGCTGGGCTCAAAGAGACTGACCTCGTCCAGAGCACATTCCCCAGCAATCTGCATGTGCAATTATTAGCAGGGGTCCGAGGGGGCAGAAGTATGGACAGAGCAGAGAGGGCTGGGAGGCAGGACATCTGGGTTCTGTGCTGAGCTCTGGGAGGGGAGAGTAGGGTCCAGGGGTTAGATCAGTGGCTGGGAGGCAGGATTCCTGGGTTCCATGCCCAGCTCTGCCCCCAAATCCATGTGAGTCACCCCCACTCTGGGTTCCTGTTACTGAGGTTTCATGTCACATGGGTGCTGCTGGGCATTTTCCAACCCCCCTGCGGGGCTGGGATCATATTTTGCGAAGCCTGGGGCACTCTGAGGCTGGCAGGTGCTGGAAAGCCATGGCAGGGTGCGATGGGTATGGGCATAGGAGAGCTGCAATGCAGAGTCTGGGCTGCAGGGGGCGCACAGGCTGAGAGTGCCTGACCTGGCTGGTGCCCCTAGTGCTGCTGAGAGGAACTGCATTTTCTCCCTCTGCCTGTCTCCCAGCCAGGGCAGCCCCCAGCTGGGCTGGGAAGCAGCCGCCTGCCCTCCCCACCCCTCCCGTGAACCAGCCAGGGGCATGGGGCTTGAAGAGGTGCTAGCCTAATGTGGCCTAGGCCAGGCCCAGATGATCACAAACAGGGTGCACCCAGCCAGGCCATCCCTGCGCCAAACCTGGCTCAGCCCAGGTCCCAACCCACATCTACATGGCCAAGTCCAGCCCCCGTCCTCTGGGGTGGAGCGGGGCAGCTGGAGGGGAGGATCAGGAGGAGGAAGCAGCTTCCAAAGCAGCCCACGGTTTCTCTGTTAGTCAGCACGAGGCTGGGGCTTGGAGACTAGCAGGTGTCGGGGTACCTGTGCCAGTGGCCAGGAGCTTTCCGTTGGCACATGGCTCAGTGGCACTAGGAGTGGCTCCAACGGGCTGGTTTGGAAGCCCACCAAGGCCCTCTCCCGAGAGCTGCAGGAGCAAGGCTCTGTCTACACAAACAAGGTCAGCTCCCAGACTGCTGCACTGGGCAGCACAGTATGGAGAGAAGGTGACCAGCCCTCTGTGCAGAAAGAAGTGGTTCGGGACTATTTAGAAAAACTGGATGAGCACAAGTCCATGGGGCCGGATGCACTGCATCCGAGGGTGCTAAAGGAGTTGGTGGATGTGATTGCAGAGCCATTGGCCATTATCTTTGAAAACTCGTGGCGATCGGGGGAGGTCCCGGATGACTGGAAAAAGGCTCATGTAGTGCCCATCTTTTAAAAAGGGATAAAGGAGGATCCGGGGAACTACAGGTCAGCCTCACCTCAGTCTCTGGAAAAATCATGGAGCAGGTCCTCAAGGAATCAATTCTGAAGCACTTAGAGGAGAGGAAAGTGATCTGCAACAGTCAGTATGGATTCACCAAGGGCAAGTCATGCCTGACTAACCTAATTGCCTTCTGTGAGGAGATAACTGGGTCTGCGGATGAGGGGAAAGCAGTGGATGTGTTATTCCTTGACTTTAGCAAAGCTTTTGATACTGACTCCCGCAGTATTCTTGCCAGCAAATTAAAGAAGTATGGGCTGGATGAATGGACTATAAGGTGGATAGAAAGCTGGCTAGATCATCGGGCTCAATGGGTAGTGATCAACGGCTCCATGTCTACTTGGCAGCTGGTTTTAAGCAGAGTGCCCCGAGGGTCGGTACTGGGGCCAGTTCTCTTCAATATCTTCATTAATGACCTGGAGGATGGCGTGGACTGCATTCTCAGCAAGTTTGCAGATGACACTAAACTGGGAGGAGTGGTAGATATGCTGGAGGGTAGGGATAGGCAACACAGAGACTTAGACAAATTAGAGGACTGGGCCAAAAGAAACCTGATGAGGTTCAATAAGGACAAGTGCAGAGTCCTGCAGTTAGGACGGAAGAATCCCATTCACTGTTACAGACTAGAGACCGAATGGCTAGGAAGCAGTTCTGCAGAAAAGGACCTAAGGGTTACAGTGGATGAGAAGCTCGATATGAGTCAATAGTGTGCCCCTGTTGCCAAGAAGGCTAACGGCATTTTAGGCTCTATAAGTAGGGGTACAGCCAGCAGATCGAGGGACGTGATCATTCCCCTCTATTCGACATTGGTGAGGCCTCATCTGGAGTACTGTGTCCAGTTTTGGGCCCCACACTGCAAGAAGGATGTGGAAAAATTGGAAAGAGTCCAGCAGAGAGCAACAAAAATGATTAGGGAGCTGGAGCACAGGACCTATGAGGAGAGGCTGAGGGAACTGGGATTGTTTAGTCTGCAGAAGAGAAGAATGAGGGGAGATTTGATAGCTGCTTTCAACTACCGGAAAGGGGGTTCCAAAGAGGATGGATCTAGACTGTTCTCAGTGGTAGCAGATGACAGAACAAGAAGTAATGGTCTCAAGTTGCAGTGGAGGAGGTTTAGGTTGGATATTAGGAAAAACTTTTTCACTAGGAGGGTGATGAAGCACTGGAATGGGTTACCTAGGGAGGTGGTGGAATCTCCTTCCTTAGAGGTTTTTAAGGTCATGCTTGACAAAGCCCTGGCTGAGATGAATTAGTTGGGGTTGGTCTTGCTTTGAGCAGGGGGCTGGACTAGATGACCTCCTGAGATCCCTTCCAACCCTGATAGTCTATGATTCTAAGGCGCGGGCATTACCCAAGGGCTGCCATTGCTGGGGCTAATGGGGCAGCTCTGGGCACTGATGGGCAGGCTGCTGCCCATGGTGCCACACAGCACCTGGGGGGAAAATGGCTCTGCCCAACGGTACAGGTCAGCAGCTCTCATCAGGCAGTAAAGCGGAGTGCCCCAGAGTGTCCTGTCCCCCAGAGAGTCCCTACTGTCCCTCACCAGCCCCACAGAGCACCCTGCTCCCCTATCAGCCCCACTGAATGCCCTGCTCCCCACCCACTAACAGCTCCAGCCCCATTACCTTGTTCAGCTCTTTCTGGTACTGGGGCATCTTCTTCAGCATCTGGGACAGGTCCTTGATGTTGGCCTGGAGGGAGGCGGTGGTGAGATCCCAGCCCCTTCCAGCGCACAGTGCCCCCTAGAGAGCAGAGACCTCGCCTGGGGCCAGCCACAGCAGCCTAGCCACGCGTGGGAGCATATCTAGGGTATGCGCGGGGCACATATGGGCGTGTCAGGGGCGGAGCTGAGCGTGCTCACTTGGAGATGTCAGCGATGTGCATGTGGCGTAGCTGCACCCAGTTTGTCTTCGTCCAGCAGCGCCTCTTTCTCCTGCGAGTTGCTGGTCCTTGTCGTCTTGTACCTGCAGGGGAGGGGAGACGGGGTCAGGCTGCGGCACCCCTCCCCCGAGCATGGGGGCTGCAGAGCAGTGCAGGTGCCTGGGTCACATCACCTCCCCGCCCGCCTGAGGAGGAGTGCGGGGCGCCTCCTGCTGGCAGCCAGCCCCTACTTGTAGGTGTCGTTCTCGAGGCTGAGCAGGTCATAGGCCATGGCCTGGTAGATGAGCTCATGCAGCAGTGGGGACACCAGGTCGAAGCTCCGGTCCACGATCAGCAGCTGAGAGCGGGCTTTGTCAGGGCCCTGGAGCAAAGGAGAGAGAGACCCGTCACACCCTGCTCTGGCGGAGGGGTCCTGGCCTGGCTCACATGGCACAATCCAATGGGCCCTGGTGGCCTGAAACTTCACCACCAGCCCTCTCTGCGGCCCAGCCCCCAAGCCAAGAGACATCCCCCAAGCTAGCTCGGATGTGCCCCTGGGAAGTCCATGGCAGGGCTGGCACAAAGCCCAGGCGTCCCCGCGCCCATCCTCACCTCCCTGTAGGGCCTGGGGGGTGGCTGAGTGCTGCACAGGACAGGACCATCCTGCCCCATGCCAGCGCCTCCCTCCTGCTTACCTGCGCCCGGGTCTGAAGCACCTGGGTCCTGCTCCGTGGGCAGCTCAGCCAATCAAGCCCCTGGAACAGAGGTGTGCTGCAGGCGGCAGCATATCCCGCAGCTCCGTACGGTGGGCACCAGTGTCTCCGAGACGCCGGAGACACGCAGTGGAGAGGGACTGCAGGGGCGAGACTTGTCCCAGGCTGGGCGGCCGCCGGACAGGGGCAAGGAGCCGGTCAGGGCCCCTAGAACCGATAAACTTCCCACCACGCCTGGAGGAGGCTGGGGGGCAGGCCCTGCCCAAGACAGTGGGACAGGAGACCCAAAGCAGGCAAGAGGGAATAGGAGAGGATGGCAGCTGCCCTGGGCTGGGGGTGCTGTCTAAAACTCAGCCAGTCCCTTTCCTCCATCCTGGGCCCTGGTGTGCTGAGGGACTGCTGTGGGGCGGGAGACATGGTGAGATGGATCCAGGGCACCAGGCTCTTAGGCATCCCCTCCCCCATAGAGGGCAGGGTCCTGGCCACACACTCCCAGGCACAGAGGCTCCTATACCCTGGGTGGAGGGCGTGTCAGGACTCTGCTCCCCACAGCCCAGCCAGGCTCAGCCTTACCTGACAGGAGCCTGGGAACTGGTGGCAAGGAGCAAGTCCGACACAAAGGGCCACAACTTCTTGTCCAGTTTGTCCTCAATGATGTCGTGGGGGGTGGAGGATAGGTCAGCAGGGGCCAAGCAGCAGGAACCTCGGACCTGGTGGCCAAGCCAGGCCCCATTACGGGGAGGACTGGGACGGCTCCTCACTGAATGATTGACAGTCCCTGGGGGAGCAGCCTGGGGCCCCCTTTCCAAGGTGGGGCTCGGGGAGTCATCCTCCCATGATGGCTGAGTGCCTGAGCAGTGCCAGGGGCTGCAGGCTGGAGCCAGCTCTGCTGCAGCAAGTAGCTCCGGTGGTTAACAAGCATGCTGTCAATTCCTTCCGTGTAGATGGTTTGAGCAGCCAGGTGTGTGCCAAGCTCCCCTCTGGAGGCAGGCCTGTGCTGCCAGCTGTGAGTTAGAGAGCATCTGTGCCATGACAGGCAGCTATCCCAGAGGGGCCCCCCCGGCCGAGACTGGTATCATTATCCCCATTTTACAGATGGGGAAACCGAGGCACAAATAGGTGAGGTGACTTGCTAATATTTCCTTTTGACATTGCCTGTCTTCTCTCCGTCCAGGCAGTTCTTGCTCAAGGGCAATAAAGGTATATTTCACTAACTGGGAGAAGTGCCCACTCCCTAGAATGGGTGCATTGCAATTCTGTGATCAAATAGTTCCCTTATATTGCCATGTGACCAGCAACTGGCTGACCTGTGAAGAGCTGGAGGTGAGAATTGCTGGTCTGTCCATACCTTGAGCAGGAATTGTAACGTTAAATTCTATGTGTCTGGCACTCTTTGTGATGATGGCATTTAATGGTAGGTCCTTTTCAATGGAACAGTGTGTCACGGAAAACATCTAAACCCCAAACATTTATAATGTCACCACATCATGGAAATTCTGTCTGTACATAGTGTACATGAGTAGCCCTCCCTCCCGTCTGCTCTCTTGAGCCTTAGCCACAAGTCAGCCCTGACCCAGCTCCTGCTGCCCCCATCCCACCCTCAGCAGAGGGGAGCTGCAAACCCACCCTGTCCTGGATTTTCACAGGGGAAACCCAGTGGCTCCTGTCCCGGAGGAGAAGCAAAGTGATGTAAAATGACCCCCTTGTGGGATGAGAAGGGAACCGGTTGTTAAGATTTTGGCAGCTCATCAGTGTGTAGACAGGCCCTGAGTGACAGACCCGGAGTCTGAAAACAGGTTGCGCTGCAGCTTGGCCGGACTCTAGGCTGACCAGAACGGCCTCTTCCTCCCAGAGACTTCCCCATATTAGCAATAAGTTACTCCTGAAGTGTTGCCGCTCTTTTTTTTTCCTTTTTCTTTTTTTGCGGATTGGGGCAGCAGAAAAGCTGGAGCCGGCCCTGGCCATGTTGTAATCATAAGACCATCCCTCAGTCATTTTAGCCTCCTGATTACAGACAAGAGAACTGGAGCAGACTCAACCAGTTCATTTCATAGAAGGGCAGCAGTGCGGCTCCAGTGTGTCTTGCCTTTTCTGCTGTGCAGCCAGACATGTGGGGTGGATGGCGTGAAGGAACATGAGCTGCTGGGCCTCATCCTGCACCTACCAGGAGAGGGATTAGGGGAGAGAGAGCCTTTTAGCCCGGGACCTCCCTGCCCCATCCACATCAGCTGCAGGGCTCAGGCCTCCCTGGAGGATAGCGGGAACCTGCCCATTGTCCAAATCATCCACGACTTCTACACAAGCAGAGTCAGGATCTGGGACAGTGCCTGAGAGGGGAGGAGACAAACACCCCCATCTTGGGGGGTCCCAGAGCATGCAGGAGAAAGGTCCCCATTAGGGGTGGTGGTTCATCATGGCAAGACCCTCTGCAGGGGGTCGGGTGCTGGGAAGGGGAAGACAGTCTCGGTCCCAGCCCAGTTAGGGAAGGTTTGTACCTTTTCTCTGCCCTGGTGCTACTTTTGGATGATGTTGAGAGCAGCCTCCTCTGTAGCCACGTCCACCCATTTCTCCTCCTCCTCCTCCTTGTCCTCTGAGTCCCCGTTGGTCCCTGAACCAGGGAGAGAAGGGGACAGAGTGACTCCTGCTGCCACTCAGGGGAAGGACAGGGGCATGGTGGGGAGAGCAGAGTTAATGTCCCCCCTTGCCCCCAGGGACACAGGGCAGATTGGGCCCCACACTTCCCCGTCTCAGGGATGTGTCTTCAGCCCCCAACTTCTTCAGGAGCTCCTAGGAGAGAGCCCCGTCCCCTCACTGTCCTGGATTCCCTGGGAGGTGCCCGCCCCCCTGGACCATCAGAGCTCCAAGTGGCAGCAACTCCCACTGCCCTGACTCCCAGGTCCCCTTGCTGCTGGGAGAGCTGTGTGCCTGCTGCTGGTGTCAGTGGGGTTCGCATGGCTCAGGCCCCCCCAAAGCTGTGGTAGAGCATCTGGGCCCAGGGCATTACAGAGTTACAGCGCGTCTGCGTCATGGCAGCCAGCGCTCCCAGAGGGGGCACAAATAGGCGAGATGACTTGCCCAAGGTCACCCAGCTGGAAATAGAATCCTCGTCTCCCAGCCCAGTCCAGGGCTCTATCCACTAGGCCACACTGCCTCGGTGGATGGGAAAGACGCTTATGGATCCACAGGGTCGGTGCCAGGACCCCAGCTGGGGTAGTCTCTGGGAGGAAGCCCTTTGCTGTGCCAGACCCCAACAGGTCTCTCTCTTCCTGAAGGACAGGCCACACGGCCTCCCCACCTCCTGAGACTGAACCGCTGGGCTTCACCGTGGGAGCCCTGCCCAGCGAGTCCAGCTGAGACAGACCCCGGTACAGACCCATCCACTCTGCAGGGCCCGACGCTCCTCGGTCCGGGTGACAGGGCCACTCCCCCAGCATTGGCAGAACAGTCGGGTTTCTTAGCACCTGGACCCCAGCCCCGGCAGCCCAGCCCACTGAAGGTTAAAGCAAGAGGCTGTTCTGGTCAGCCCAGAGCCCGGCCAAGCTGCAGCGAAACCTGTTTTCAGGCTCCGGGTCTCTCACTCAGGGCCTGTCTACACACTGATGAGCTGCCAAAATTTTAACAACCGGTTCCCTCCTCATCTCACAAGGAGGTCGTGGCCTGCCTTCTCCCACTGGGACTCCTGCCCAATCCATCCCCCGCATTCCTTGACACCCTCCACCAGGACCCCTGCCCCACCCACCCTGCTTCTCTGTCCCCTGACTGCCCCCCCTTCCTGACTGTTCCCCCAGGACCCTTGCCCTCATTCAAACCCGTTCCCTGCCCTCTGACTGCCCTGACCCATATCCACCCCCGATCATCCCCCCGAAACTCCCCTGCCCTCTATCCAACCTCCCTCCACTCCCTGCCCCCTTACCTCGCTGCCTGGAGGTGGCTGGCGGCGATACAGCCATGCCGTTCGACCGGGTCAGGTCGAGCTCGCAGGGTGACAAAGGCGGTGTGGAAGTGAGCTGGGGCAGGGAGTGGTTCCCTTGTGTGCCCCCCCCCGGGGTTACCTGCTGCGGCGCGGGTGACCCCCCTGCCCCAGCTCACCTACGCTGCATCTCTGCCTCCCTGGGCCTGAGCACCAAGTCGTTGCTTGCTTCTCAGCCCTCCCAGGCTTCCCGCGTGAACAGCTGATTCACGAGAAGTGGGGGTATCGGGGGGGAGAAGTGGGGCAGAGCGGAGGTGAGCTGGGGCTGGGGTGGGGAGCTGGAGCACTCACGGGGTCAGCACCTAAGGCGCCACTTTTGGATAATGTGATGACAGGGAGCGGCTGCTCCCCTGCTCTCCCCCAGCTACGCTCCTGGGTCACTTAAACTTACCAGTTATTAAATTTAGAAGCCCTTTTAGAACCGGTTCCCGCAAACCGGCGCCAGCTCACCACTGTGTCTACATGTAAACCACTGCAGCTGCATCGTTTGTGACGCCGCCTTTCTCATGCCCCCGAGTGACGCAGTTACACTGACCCAATTGCCTTGTGTAGACCAGGCCTCGGTCTGACTTTAGTCAGTTCTCAGGCGAGAGCTCCCAGGTTCCCTCACTCTATCCTCCTGCTCAAACCTTCCCAGTTCTGTGTTTCTCGAGCTGGGGGCCCTGCTCCGATTCCCTGCTGGGAGCATCCAGCCAGGAGCCGTTGGAGTCGGCACGGTCTTTCTGGCCCCCAGGCTGACCTGGGTTTAATTCCCTTTCTTGACAGCCCTTCCACCCCAGCCCCCTGCCTGAGAAGCCATGCAACATATAGGGGAAACTGAGGCACACATCAGCTTCATAAAAGATATTACAAACATTCCCAATTGGTCACAGGTGCACAGTCTCCCAGCAGCTTGGCAAAGGCTGGAAGCAAGAGCAGAAGCAACAGGACGGAGAGATCTGGGCAGGCCCTGGATTTTACATCTTCTCCTAGGGGGACAGGAACCATTGGACATCCCATGTGAGAATCCAGGGCAGGGTGGATTTGCAGCTCCCCTCTACTGGGAATGGGACGGGGATGGCAGGAGCTGTGGCTAAGGCTTAGGAGATCTGGGTTCTAGTTCCTGCTCTGACAGACTCCCTGCATGCCTGAGTTTCCCATCTGTAACACAGGCCACCCTGCCTCCCCTGGGAGGCTGAATTCATTAGTGAGGTTCCGATACCATGGGGATGGGTGTAGGAGCATACACAGACAGGAGCGTCCAGGGGTGGAAGAGGCTCTGTGTGCGAAGCTTAGTTCTGTGACCGAACTGCCCTGTTTAGAAGCAGAGAGATTGTGCTGGGCACACACTTCCCCAGCCGGTGCCTCGGTTTCCCCATCTGTATAGAGGGGATAAGGACACTGGCCTTTGTAGATCACTTTGAGATCTGCCCACGGCCAGTGTTAGAGAAGGGCTGGGGCCCATAGTCCCCACACAGGCAATGCTATTGTTCTGTCAACTCCTCAGGATCTCCAAGGGGGTCTAGACCCCACCCCTCCCCCCACCAGCATCTCCGAGCAGGTTTAAAATCACTCCTCCTTCCTTCTACTTCTCACATGCTCCCCCATTTCACCCCTACTCTGAACTTTAGGGTATAGATGTGGGGACCTGCATGAACACTTCTACGCTTAATTACCAGTTTAGATCTGGTTTTGCTGCCACCATCCAGATGTCTGAGTCATCTGGAAAACTCTTTCTTTCCCCCCGCAAAACCTTCCCTCCCTGGGTAGCCTTGAGAGACTCCTCCACCAATTCCCTGCTGAGTCCAGATCCAATTCCTTTGGATCTAAAAAACAGGAGAAAAAATCAATCAGGTTCTTAAAAAGAAGGCTTTTAATTAAAGAAAAGAAAGGTAAAAGAAAAAGACCTCTGGGAGACCACATACAGCTGACCTCACAGACAACAGGTTTAAATCACAGGATGTTCCCCTGGGCAAAAACCTTAGTACACACAATATCACCCAAATTTGATTATTCCTCTAATTGCACAAAGACAAGTTACAAAATAAAATAAACATAAACCTATTTATTCTTTTCTAAAACTTACTACTCTGATAAGAAGCTGGTTCCTTGATCTTTTACACTCCAACTGAAACTGACTAAACAAAAGAAACTTCCCTCCTTCCTTTTGAAACAGTTTGTTCCCCCATTGGTTCCTCTGCTCAGGTGTCAGCTAGGCTAGGTGAACTTCTTAACCCTTTACAGGTAAAAGAGGCATTAACCCTTAACTATCTGTTTATGACACATGGTGAGGACGTGACCGGCAGAGCTCGCTCAGCTCTCCTATGTTGGGTTTGTATACCTTGAATGCCTTGAGTTTGGCCAGCACAGCGTGTGCCAGGTGGAAGTCATCTTCATGGTCCTGCAGCAAAGACAAACCCTGTGGGTCAGAAACAGCTCCACCCCAGGGGCACACGCACTTCCTGTAGATGACCAGGTTACCCCCCCCCCAGCACACTCACTTCCTATAGGGGATAGCTGGGTACCCCTTCCCCCGGGCACACTCACTTCCTGAAGCAGATGGCTGGGTACCCCTTGTCACAGTGTGGGGGAGACAAGGCCCTGCACCCCCGACTTCCTGCGACTCACCATGACTCTCAGCCAGCCAGTAAAACAGAAGGTTTACTTAGATGACAGGAACACAGTCCAAGACAGGTCTTGCCAATACAGACAACAGGATCCCCTTTAGTTAGGTCCATCTTGGGGGCGCCAGGGAGGCCAGAGCCCCGGCTAGGCTCCCCTCCACTTTCCAGCCAGCTCCAAATTGAAACTCCCTCCAGCCATCTCACCCAGCCTCCCCCGGCTCCTCCCCCAGCCTTTGTTCAGTTTCCCAGGCAAAGGTGTCACCTGGTTCCAACCCCCCTTCTGTTTCTCATAGACTTTAAGGTCAGAAGGGACCATTATGATTATCTAGTCTGACCTCCTGCACAATGCAAGCCACAGAATCTCACCCATCCACTTCTATGACAAACCCCTAACCTATGTCTGAGTTACTGAAGTCCTCAAATTGTGGTTTGAAGACCTCAAGCTGCAGAGAATCCTCCAGCAAGTGACCCGCGCCCCATGCTGCAGAGGAAGGCAAAAAACCTCCAGGGCCTCTTCCAATCTGCCCTGGAGGAAAATTCCTTCCCGAATCCAAATATGGCCATCAGTTAAACCCTGAGCATGTGAGCAAGACTCAGCCAGCACCCAGGAAAGAATTCTCTGTAGTAACTCAGATCTCATCCCATCTAACATCCCATCACAGACCACTGGGCATACTTATCTGCTAATAATCAAAGATTAGTTGCCAAATTAATTGCCAAAATTAGGCTAGTCCATCATATCATCCCCTCCATAAACTTATCAAGCCTACTCTTAAAGCCAGATATGTCTTTTGCCTCCACTACTCCCCCTGGAAGGCTGTTCCAGAACTTCACGCCTCTAATGGTTAGAAACCTTCGTCTAATTTCAAGTCTAAGCTTCCTAGTGTCCAGTTTATACCCATTTGTTCTTGTGTCCACATTGGTATTAAGCTTAAATAATTCCACTCCCTCCCTAATATTAATCCCTCTGATATATTTATGTTCAGGTATCTGGCCTCAAGGAAAGTCTCCCATCCCCAATGCAGACAGTCCCAGCAAAACTCCCCTGCAACCTTCCCAGGTCAATACTCCCCTCTCCCTGCTGGGTCACAGGCACCCATGCAGTATTCAAAGAAAACAATAAGAACATTCCCACTTCGTCACAGCCCGTCCCCCGGCACACTCACTTCCTGTAGTGGATGGACGGGTATCCCTCCCCCCGGGCACACCACTTCCGGTAGCGGATGGCTGGATACTCCTCCAGGGTTTCACACCATGTGGCAATCTGCTCTGCCATCATCTCCAGCTGCTTGCTCTTTTCCAAGGAGCTGTAGGGGCTGAACCATTTGTGGAAGGTCTGTGGCCCGTCCAGGAATTACACCTGGGGGGCAAGGAGAGCAGAGATCAGACCCTGGAGCCAACTGCTGGCAGCAAGACCAGCTGTGCTCCAAACCATGCCCCCATGATGCGCTGTTGGACCAGGCCAGCCTGGTGGAGCCATAGCGAGCCCCTAGTGAGGGACAGCCCTTTGCCAGAGCCACTCCTGTTGCAGTACAGAGACCGCGGCCCAGAGATTCATGCACCAGCCTGGGATGAAGACTCCCCGGCTTCAGGTCCTTGCTGAGCTGCAGACTCCCGGGTGCCCTCAGGGGTGTACTCTGCCCTGGAGAAGTCAATGTTGGGGGAGGGAGCTTGGCCACGCTTCTAATCTGGTGAAAGCCCCAGTGTAGCCATGGGCAAATCCGGCATCAATGCGCGCCTGCTGCTGTTGCTTATTTCACTGGCCAAACAGAATGAGCCATTGGGGCAAAAGTACTTGGACACTAATAAAATGATATCGGCCTGTAGCGGACTGAACTCCTGAAGACAAGCAGCAGGAGGCGCCGCAAGGGTGAGTCTGCTCATCTACACGGCCCATGAAGGATTTGCTGCCGCAATGGGACGGGTGAGCCAGCAAAGCCTCCTGACGGACACTCAGCTTATACCAGCCAGAGCTTCTCCTGGCACACCTGGCACTGGCACCCCAGATGAAATAAGCTACAGTGGCGAAAGGACTGCTTTGCCAGCATAATGGCATCTACTCAGGGGCTCTGCCACCCCAGCTGCAGTTATAGGGGGGATTTTTTCACTCATGTCCCCGTAACAAACTTATACCAACAAAGCTTTTGTGTGTAGACCAGGCTCATGTTGCTCTGTGCTTCAGTTTCCCCATCAATGGATTTGAGACTGACAACACAGTCCTCTCCTCAGGGGTGTGAGGGGGGAAATCCACTGACAACACAAGGAAGGGGTGTCGTACGTCACCGTCCACCCCGTGGCCCGGCTCCTCCAAAGCCCAGCTACCCCTCAACCTGGCTCTCGTAGGGCAGGAAGGCCATGGTGATCTCCTTGAGTGTTTTGATGGCCTTGGTGATCCGTGACTTCCTCAGCTCCTTGAACAGAGGCTCAGGACAGGCTGCATGGCAAAGGCAGTGGGTGGGGGGATGGGACACCACCAGAATACCCAATGTATCAGGGCTCAGGACCCCCAGCACAGCGCCAGCCCCCACAGACAGGGCCAGGACGGGCACAGCAGGGGCGTAGTGCTGCACACCTGTGGGGAACCTGGGCAAGCCAGCGGGGACACACAGGAGTCAACGATGAGTCCAGCCCCACCAAACCAGAGTCACGCCGGGTTCTCGCCTTCTGCAGCATCAGTAACAAGGAGGGGAGGGGGGCACAATCTCTCCTATGTAGCCCCTGTCTCACACCCTGCCCTCAGTCCCTCCACAGGGGGAAGTGACCGGACTGTACAACTCCGAATGATGCACAAGGAGGAACGGGGACTTGGGATCCCCCTGCCACTGTAATGGAGAGAAGCAGATGTGACCCTGATACACTGGGTATTCTGGTGGTGTCCCATCCCCCTACCCCAGTTGGGACTGATGGAGCAATGCATGTTGGCAATGGTAGCCAGGGGCCGCCTTTCTGGGCGCACGCCGTGAGCCGTGTTGGCTGGAGGCAGGCCCATGGGGAAGAAGGGGGAGAAGGGATAGGTGGGGTCATTCGGTCTGGTCTGCTGGGGCACTGGCCTGCTGGCAGACAGAGACTCCCCCACCCCCAGTGTGTCACTGGCCAGGCTCCCAGCTGGGGGATCCGCTGCCTCCCGAATACTCACGGCTGATGAAGAAGACGTGAGCTGCCTTGTAGTTGAAGGTGGGGGTGCCCTGGAAGTCACTGATCAGAGCCTGCACCGACTGCAAAGGTGGGAGGGGAGTTGTAAGCACTAGCCGAGCCCCCTCCCTGCTGCCCGAAGGGACCAGCCCATGCCCAGCCCCTGGGGACTCAGGGCCCAGCATGATGCCGTCAGGAGGTGGGCTGGTTTTCACGCCCCTGTCTCTGGGCTCCCTCCCCACCTGGAGCAGGGCATGCGCCCATGTGCCCGGGACAGTCTCAGGGCCCAGCCACGTCTCTCGCTGGCACACAAGTGTCTGTGCTCGGCCACAGACGGGACCTGGCATTGGCCTTGCTGCTGAACTAAGTGGGCTCTGAGCAGTGCCCAGGGAACAGCCGGACGAGCAGCAATCCCAGGCAGCTGCCATCAGGGCCCGCTCTCTCCCCCGGTGCCACACTGCGCACCTGCAGCTTCGCCACACCAGCTAGCCAGGCAGGGTGTTCAGAAGCTGATTGGACTCTGCAACCGGCCACTGTGACAGGTGAGAACCTGGCTGCCCTGTCCCAAGCCCCAGATCACGGTCCTCTCCTACAGCGCTCCCTCCACACACAGCCCCTGCGGGTTCTGGGCTTCACCCTGCTCTGCCAGCGCCCCCTGCCCCTGTCTCCCTCCACTCGCCTCCCTGCTGCAGATGCAGGAGCCTCCTCCCCCATAGCCCCTGCCTCAGCAATTCTCCTTTGCTTTCAGTCTCAGCTGAGGTTGCCTTTCTCCGCCTGCTGCACCTTCCCATCCAACCCTCATGGGACTGCACTGCGGAGAGGTCTGGGGGACAGTCTGTGCTTCACGTGGCAAAGAACACGAAGCCCAGCTCCAGGGAAGCAGCCTTCTGGGGAGCCCCTACTGCCCCATTCCCATCCTGACGTCGTGCTGCGCATCCCCCCGGACAGCGCCACCTCCAGGCAGCACTAGGAGCTGCCCCAGGCTCTCCCCTGCTCCCTATCCACCTGCCCCAGGCCCGAGCTCCTACCTTCTCCACAGGGCTGAGCAGGTAGATGGCCTCCAGGCTGGGGATTGGCTCCAGGCACTTATCAATATCTTCCACAACTAGGAGAGAGCAGACACTGGCTGTGGGTCAGTGTGTCCTAGCCACCCACCCCAGCCGCTCTCCACGGGGATAGGGAGAAGGGAAAGCCAAGGGGAACAGGGATGTTCGCTGGCCACAGGCTGGGGGTTTCCACAAGCTATAATGCAGCAGCCTGTTTGATGTGGGGCCGTGGGCTGCGACAGTACAGAGCAGGGAGGGAAGGTCCCTCTGTACTGTGCTGGGGGCACCCCGCTAGACTCCTGGCTCAGCTCTGTGCCCCTCAATGCCAGGGCTCCTCCACCCTGGAGCAGGGAGCCAGCATTCCCCCTCCCCAGCCAGGACCCTGCCCGCAGCGTGGGGGAGAAGCAGCGAGGAGTTAATGAGAGTCTGAGAAAAGCGCTCAAGAGGTTCCAGGGGCTGAAAGCGCCAAGCTAAGGGAACTGGACCTGGCTGGGAAGGTACCAATAGCAAGGAGGGCATCTAGGGGGCTGAAAAGGGGGGAAATTAGATGCAAACGTGAATGTAGACAAGTCAACTCCCCAACTGTGAGGTATGTCCAAGGGAGAGGGGAGCCCTGGCGGGGAGAGCAGATGGGAGGGAGGGACCACTAACGCGTAATGCCTTCGTCCACGATGTCAGACATCTTGCAGCATGACGAGAGGATGCGCGTGCTCGGGTGGTCCATGGTCAGCACCTGGAGTAGCGAGAGGGGAGCTGGTCACTGACCTGAGCCCAGCCGCCCACCATCATCTTCCATAGCACAGCCAAGGGAGCAGAGCGACTGCTAACAGCAGAGCCGTCGGCTCCCGGCCCAGCCCTTCCACAGCAGAGCGGCAGGGCCGTTACCAAGCCTGCACTTGGCTGAGCTGACCGTGCTAAGGACTGCATGAGGAGCGACAAGGAGAGTGGCTCCGAGCAGAGTGGCTGGTACGAGATATAGGAAACGGAGACAAACCTGGGATACCCGGCCATTCGGAATGGTTCCATCCTCCTAGACTGGAGGAGATCAGCCTCTTCCCCCAGGTGACAGGGTGAGTGCAAGAGGCAAGGACAGAACCCAGGAGTCCTGGCTCCCAGTGCCCTGCTCTGATCCACCACATACCCGCTCCCCAGCCCTCGGACAGAACCAGGAGCAGGACACAGAGAAATGGAACAAGGGGAGTCTCCGTGTTCCCCTAGGAAAGTCCTGTAGGCCATCGGCCCAACATCTCAACCGCCTTCCTGCCATGCCGAATGAACTCATTGCTCTGTGCAACTCAGCATCTCGCTGCACCAGATCCAGCCACTGGGAAAGCTAGTCCCCTGTGCTCCCTCTGCCGCACCGGCCTAGCCCACTGCTCCACACACCCTAGCCCAGTCCATGCCAAGGGCTCAACAACCTGCCTGCCCAATGGTGCATACTGCCCCCATGCTTGGCGCTCTCCTGTTCCTCCTCCCACCCAGGCTGGCTCGCTGGACCCAGTGGTCTGATCTGGTGTGGGTGGGGGGAGATATGGGGCTGGCTGGACAAGCTGGATCTGATCCAGTGCAGCGGGAAGGCAGACATACCCAAGCCTAGCTGGGGATGGATGATGGGCTAGACAGAGCAGGGATCTGATCCAGCCTGGAAAACCTCAGGTTCCTAACGAATCCCAAGAGGCTGGAGAGGGAGGACCACAATATGGATACAGCATATCCCCAGGGGGACACCAGGGCAGCAGGCCTGGCCGGCTTACCTTCCATTCTCTTTCCTTCTTCATGCTGCAAAAGACAACGCTGAGGATCTCTGCGAGGGAAAGAGACGGCGATTAGTGGTGGGGCTCGGACAGGATGGCTGTGCCCTGAGCCAGGACCCACTGGCTGGTGGAAGGACCCTTCGGGGAAGTGGCTCAGAGGCTGTTTTCAGGCCAGCTAGCGATATGCTCCTAGCAAAGCCCCAAGTCAGCAATCGTGGCGGTGTGGTGGGCTAGATGGGCCATGGCTCTGATCCCCCTTCCTTTCTGCCAGGCCGGATATGAGTGCAGCTGAACTAAGGATCTGGCCCCCGGCAGCAAGAGAACCAATCCAGTCCAGCACCTCTTGAATGGAGGGGATCCAGGGACCCCCTACTGTGTGTGGGGGACGACAATACGACAAAGACTTTGACTCCTGAGTCCTGCACATAGAACCCCTCCAAGGCATGCCCCGCTCAGGGAACTGCTGGGTCTGTCTCCTGGGCCCCTTACACAGCCAAGCTAAGCAATAAGATCGTCAGCTCTTCGGGCCAAGTACCATCTTTTTGTTGTGCCCAGCACAATGGTACCCTGACCCATGACTGGCACTACTGGCTGCTACCATAATACACCTAATAAATAATGTACAGCACCCAGCACAATGGGGTCCTGGCCCATGGCTGGTGCTCCTGGGCACTACCATAATACACCTAATGAATAATCTACAACGCCTTGCAAATGGGGCCTTGGTCCATGACTGGGGCTCCTGGGTGCTACCATAAACCATCTGTTTGTTTTGCCCCTATGCAGCACCGGATTCTGGCTGGCCCCGTAGGGCATGGCTCATAGTGAGCAGTGGTCACACACCAGCTGATAGTGGTGTTACCTGCAGCCCTTAAATGCCGTTCTCTCTGGTGAAACCCCCTCCCCAAATTCTACTGACGTCAAAGCCAAATTAGATTCTTGTCCAAAGAAGCTGGGGCCATCGCATTGACCAGACTCCAGGTAGGCTGAACTGCATTCACCAACTAGTTTCATCCTTTACTTGGGGTTGTGACTCTCTGCACCTGAATCAGGTGAAGCAAGAAACGTAGGCCTGGCTGCAGAATCAGGAGCCGCAACTCCCTGCCTGGGCCTGCTGGAGGACAACATGAGGAACGCCAGACACACAGACGGGGCTGTCACAGGAGAATCTGGGGCCGCTCCCAGCCTGTGTCAGTTTCGCTAGGCACCTGCTAACACACACCTGTTCCCACCCCTCTCCTTGCCAGGGCATGGGGCGGGGCCTTCTCATCACATGATCAACAAGGGGCGGTGCTATCTGAGTTGCTCTGCCTCCAACACAGCTAGAGCATCCCCAAGGCGTGAGACTGCACAAAAGTGCTGGTCTCCTCCGCCCCAGCTCACAGCGAGCAGCCTCTCCAGGCCCTGCTGGGGCCCCCTAGGAGTTCAGAGGCTGGGTCAAAGACACCCTTGTGTCTCTCTACTCCCTTCCCAGAGGGCACAAGACAAGAGCCTCCTTCCCTGCAGCTGCTGCTGCCTGGATCGGCCCCCTGCATCTCACCGCTCCCCTCCTGCTTGTTGCTCTTAACTTTCCTGCTGCTATTTTATGTTTGCAGCCATTTAGCCCTGTACAGGAAAGATCCCATCCTACTAGTTAAACCCTTCAGCAGCTCTCTTATCCAGGCTTATAATCCTATCTAGGACCCCGAGTCATGGCCCAGGGACACACTGTGCTTGGCACTGTACATTATTTGCTAGGGGTGTCATGGTACCCCTCAAGTACATATACCACCCACCCAGCCCCGCTCTGAAGGCAGAGCGTAGAGCAGCGACTGCACAGAAATAAGAACAGCGATGTGAAAAAATGATATTCATCAATATCACTTTTCACAGCAGACTTAGCACCCCAATGTCACCCTTACTTCTGCACTTCTGCTGCCACCTTGGGGCTGACAGCTGGAGCCCCACTGCCTCCCCAGATGGATTCAGAAGGGAGATGGAGAGCACGAGTCTAGTGGTGGGGCTCTGGCTGTCCCCTTTATTCCTCTTCGAGTGATTGCTCATATCCATTCCAGTTAGGTGTACGCGCCGCGCGTGCACATTCGTCGGAAAACTTTTACCCTAGCAACTCAGTGGGCCAGGCAGGTCGCCCCCTAGAGTGGCGCCACCATGGCGCTCCATATATACTCCTGCCGGCCCACCCGCTCCTCAGTTCCTTCTTACCGCCCAGTGTCGGTCGTTGGAACAGTGGAGCGCGGCTTAGCTGACCTCCACTTCCCTAGCTACTCGTTTTCTCGTATATAATTATGCAGTTATAACACTTTTATATATATATTTGTATGGTTATACGTGTTTCTTTGCTAACATGGTTAGTTTAGTTAGCGGGGTTCAGGAAGTAGCCCCTTCCATGAGCCCAGTGCCGGAGCCATGCATGGCTCACCGGGTTTTAAAAGGGGCCCGGCTTGCCAGAAGCCGCGGCCGAAGAGAGATCTACATGACTCCTGTTTGAAGTCACACTTGACAGATAAGTGCCCCATTTGCAAGGCTTTTAAGCCGAGAACAAAAAGGTGCGGGACTTTCACTTACCCCTCCACCTTGGGCGCCGAGCGATGTTCAAGCGGCGGGCAGAAGCGCCTCCTCGGCACCGGACCCCGCCGGTACCACCAAGGCCTTTCGGCACCGACCGTCGCCGGCACCGATGTCGACTCGGCACCGCTCCCTTCTTCCGAGGTCGAGAGAGTCTACGATCCCTGCTGGTGCCTGGCGGCTCCCCGGCACGCGCCGTGGTTGAGCCCCCTGCTCCCGCTACTTCCGTGCCACCTGCATCGCAGCCAGAGAGCTCGCCTAAGTTGCGTTATCCGTCACCGTCACCTGCAGAGGCACCGATGACTTCGGCTCCGTCGATTCCAGTCCCCCAGGACCATGGAATCCGGTGCCTGGCAGCTCCCCGGCTCGCGCCGTGGTAGAGCTTACTGCTCCTGCTGCTTCTGTGCCAGCTGCACCACAGCTAGACAGCTCGTCTAAGATGGCTCGCCCGGCACCGACGACGTCGGCACCGTCGATCCCAGTCCCACGAGGGCCGTAGAATCCGGTGCCTGACGGCTCCCCGGCGCGCGCCGTGGTTGAGCTACTGCTCCTGCTGCTTCCGTGCCAGCGGCACCGCAGCCAGAGAGCTCGTCTAAGTCGGATCGCCCGGCGCCGACACCTGCTACGGCACCGATGACGTCGTCACCATCGATCCCGGTCCCACAAGGGCCGTAGAATCCGGTGCCTGACGGCTCCCCGGCACGCGCTGTGGTTGAGCGTATTGCTCCTGCTGCTTCCGTGCCAGCGGCACCGCAGCCAGAGAGCTCGTCTAAGTCGGATCGCCCGGCGCCGACACCTGCTACGGCACCGATGACGTCGTCACCGTCGATCCCGGTCCCACAAGGGCCGTAGAATCCGGTGCCTGACGGCTCCCCGGCACGCGCCGTGGTTGAGCGTATTGCTCCTGCTGCTTCCGTGCCAGCGGCACCGCAGCCAGAGGGCTCGTCTAAGTCGGATCGCCCGGCACCGGCACCTGCTGCGGCACCAATGACGTCGGCTCCGTCGATTCCGGTCCCACAAGGGCCGTAGAATCCGGTGCCTGACGGCTCCCCGGCGCGCGCCGTGGTTGAGCTACTGCTCCTGCTGCTTCCGTGCCAACGGCACCGCAGCCAGAGAGCTCGTCTACGTCGGATCGCCCGGCACCAACACCTGTTGCGGCACCGATGACGTCGGCACCGTCGATCCCCGGTCCCGCAAGGGCCGTAGGATCCGGTGCCTGGCGGCTCCCCGGCACGCGCCGTGGTCGAGCTAAGGCTCCGGCTGCTTCCGTGCCAACGGCACCGCAGCCAGAGGGCTAGTCTAAGTCGGAGCGCCCGGCACCGACACCTGCTGCGGCACCGATGACGTCGGCACCGTCGATCCCGGTCCCGCAAGGGCCGTAGAATCCGGTGCCTGACGGCTCCCCAGCACGCGCCGTGGTTGAGCTCCTGCTCCGGCTGCTTCCATGCCAACGGCACTGCAGCCAGAGGGCTAGTCTATGTCGGATTGCCCGGCACCGAAGCCTCTGAGGCACCGACAACATCGGCACCGTCGATTCCAGTCCCACAAGGGCTATCGAATCCGGTGCCCGACGGCTCCCCGGCACGCGCCGTGGTTGAGCGTATTACTCCCGCTGCTTCAGTGCTGACGGCACCGCAGCCAGACAGCTTATCTAACTCGGTTTGCCCGGCACCGGCACCTACCGGAGCTCTGATGACCTCGGTACCGTGGATCCCGGTCCCACGAGGGCCATCGAATCCGGTGCCTGACAGCTCCCCAGTACGCACTGTGGTTGAGCCTGCTGTTCCCTTCACGCCGGAGATGTTACCAACGGCGAGGGCTCTCAGTGCCATGACAGAGTCAGTGCTGCCTGACCCGGGCACCGCCGGTACGGGTAATACAGTCTCTTCAGGGGACTGTCCCCTGTCAGTACAGCGGAGCGGCACCGTTCATGATCACGGTCCCGCAGACACTCCAAGTCCTGTCGGCACGCCGGACACCACTGGCAGTCCCGGTGCTGTTTTCCTCGGTACTGGTCACGCTCGCTGCACCGGTCGGTATCCCGTTCGCCGACCCGCTATCGGCACCGTTCCGACATCTGGCACCGGGGCAGGTACCTTGACTCCTGTAGCTCTTCTCCGAGCCTCGAGATCTCGGTCGACCTCCCGACACCGTTCTGGTTGCGGGTCTGGATCTCGTTCCAGGTACCGATACGCCTCCCGATGCCGGTCCCCGGTGCCGAGTTGGGCAAGGTCCGAGTGAGTCAGAGACTCGGCCCGTGCCTTCTTTTAGTACCTCCATGGCCGTCCGGACACGCATCCGTGTCATCCCATATGCGCAGATTTTATGCTCAGGACCACGATCCTGATATGATGGCCAGCGGGCGCCAGCCCCGAAGCAGAAAGAGCCTTGGCGAATGCAAGGTGTACTCTGCAGGGGCCCTGCAGCTCTGGGTAGCAAAGCAACAAGCCTTGCTTAGCTGCGATAATTATAGCACCTGGGTGAAGGAGTTTCTCCCTCAAAACTCCCACCTGGAGTTCGCTGCCGTCTTGGAGGACGGGGGAAAGAATTTACCCTTTGTTGGTAAAGGCATCTTCGCGGCAGAGACAGCCCCAGACTGCGAAGCCTGCTGGACAATAGGGTCCTAATGCGTCTCAGCATGTATACGCCAGCGACCAAACGCAGGCCTTTATGGCCCCAGCCGCCATACTCTGTGCCTAGCCAGAGGCAGAACTCTGGAAAACGGCAAGGCCAAGGTGGTCGCAGACAAACGTCAGGCCCCCTAAAAAGCCAAAGTCAAGGTCCCTCGCAATTACCACTGGGACCAAAGACGGACCTTCCAAGGTTCGCCGGAGGGCGGTGTACCAGTCGCAGGACGGGATCCCGATCCCGCTTTCTCCTGGCATGGCCCCAGTTACTTTTAGATCGCTGGGTCCTGCGCACGATGGAGCATAGGTACCACCTTTAAATTGCTCCAGCCCTGTCCCCCTTCAGCGGACGAAAGGGGCAAAGGGTTTTACTCCCGTTATGCCCTAGTCCCCCACTCGAACACAGGTCTCAGACCTCCCTGGTCCTGCATGGACTCAACCGGTTTGGGATAAGGTTGAAGTTCTGCATGGTATCCCTGGGAACCATTATTCCATCCTTGCCTCCTGGGGGCTACTATGCCGCCCTGGATATGAAGGACGCGTACTTTCGCAATGCCATCTTCCCTCCGCACGGGAGATGCCTCCGCTTTATAGCCAGCGGTGAATACTCCCGGTTTACGGCCATAGTCGCCGCCTACCGTCGCTGATGTCGGATATGCGTTTTTCCGTATTTGGACGATTCGCTTATCCGAGGAGACTCTGAGACACAAACCACTCAGCCCGTGGGCATCGTCACGGTCTTATTCACAGATCAAGGCCTGATGATTACTATAGAGCAATCCACTCTGGTTCCCATGCAGAGGTTGGGCTTCCTAGGGGCTATCTTGGTCTCCTACCTAGCCGGAGCCTGCTTATCACAACTGCGGTTTTAGGCGATGGCAACAATCATCTGAGGTCTGAAGGCTTTCCCAACGACCTCAGCTCGTTCTTGTCTCAGTCTCCTGGGTCCATGGTTGCCCGCAAGTTTGTAACCAAACACGCCAAGCTCCGCCTCCGTCCTTTCCAAGTCCGGCCCACCTCGGCGTACCACTTGGACAGGGAGCCAATGGTCATGGTAGTC
Organism: Gopherus evgoodei; assembly: GCF_007399415.2. Taxonomy (NCBI): domain Eukaryota; kingdom Metazoa; phylum Chordata; order Testudines; family Testudinidae; genus Gopherus; species Gopherus evgoodei. The sequence continues at coordinate 21,815,673 of NC_044337.1, read as the reverse complement.
ACCGTTCCCTCGAACGCCTTAGGCTCCCTAGAGTGGTGGCTAACTCCCTCCTTGGTGTGGACAGGGATGCGGTTTCATCCGCCCCAGCCCTCACTGCCCCTGACGGCGGACGCATCATCTCTCTGCTCGAGTGCTCATGGTCACCTCCGAGCTTAAGGCCTTCGGTCTTCTAGGGAGCTGGCATTCCTCATTAATGCCCCAAAAATGAGAGTAGTCCGCCTGGCATGCCAGGGGTTCCAGCGGCAGCTGCGAGGCCGTTGTATCTCGGTGTTTACAGCCAACACAATGGCCAGGTGCTTCATAAGTATTCAGGGGGGACATAGTCCTCCCCCCTTTTTTGTCAGGAGGCCATCCATTTCCGGGTCTTTTGCATGGCCCACTCGATGGAGCTGGCGACGTCCTTTCTCCCAGGCGTTCGGAACGTCTTAACTCTTTGACTCAGCAGGTCTTTCCTGTCTTACGAGTGATCACTCTGCCCCATGTGAGGCGTCCCGCTTTCCGGAAGTGGAGATGGTTCCTCACACAGACCTGTTCGCTCACCGCGAGAGCAGGAAATGCCAGGTGTTCTACTCCTTCCAAGGTCTCTCCTCGGAATCGATCTTGGACGCATTCCTGATGCCGTGGAACGGCCAACTGCATTATGCCTTCCCACTGTTCCCACTGGTTCGTTAGGTCCTGCTCAAACTCCGCAGGGGCAGAGCGCGCATCATCATGATCACTCCAGAGTGGTCCAGGCAGCACTGACATACCACGTTGCTCGGCCTGTCAGCCCAGACCTCATCACTCAGGGCAATGACAGGCTTCGTCACTCGGACCTGCAGCCTCTTCGCCTCATGGTGGCTCCTGCGTACCTGAGTCGGGGTGACAGGCAGCCTTCCACCTGGTCAACGTACCAGGCCAGGTGGAAGCGTTTCCTTTACAGCTGCAGTACGCTCGATCTTGCTCCTGCTGAGGTCTCGATCCCCTCTATTTGGCCTGCCTCTGGCCTTCAGCGGCAGGATCTGGCGGTATCATCGCTGAGGATACTCTCAGCAGCCATCCCTACCTTCCAGCAGGCTAAGATGGACGTTCAGTGTCCCACGCTCTATGGGTTCGAGGTCCCTCAAGGGCTTGGAGCGCTTGCACCCTCGGGTGCGCCGCCCAGCCCCGCCCTGGGTCCTCAACCTAGTCTTGGCCAGACGGGTCTCTGAGATCAGAGCTCTTACGAAGGTTCCACAAAGACAAGGTGCAGTTATGACCGCACCCGGCTTTCCTCCCTAAGGTGTTTTGGCCTTTCATGTTACCCACAGCTCAACGCAATGGGCATAACCGTTGCACTCCTTGGACATCTGTGGAGTGCTCGCATTATATTGTGCTGACAGAATCATTTCCTAAGGTGCCCCAGCTCTGCCCCGGTAGCGGGCCACAGGGAGGGCTTGCTTGTTTTCCTCTCAGAGGATCTCATCTTGGGTGATGGCGGACATCCCCACTTGTTATGATTTGGCTCATATTTCCCCAAGCCACATCACCGTGCATTCTACCAGGGCTCAGGCTTCATCTGCCGCCTTGCTGACTCGTGTTTCTACCCACGAGATCTGTCGCAAAGCTCCATTGGTCCTCAGTCCTTACCTTTGCTTCGCAGTATGCCCTGGTTCAGCAGTCAAGAGAGGCTGTAGCCTCTGGCTCAGCAGATTTATTCTGCCACATTTCACTCCGACCCCACCGCCTTTGTAAGGCTTGGGATTCACCTAACTGGAATGGATATGAGCAATCACTCGAAGAAGAAAAGACGGTTACTCACCTTTGTAACTGTTGTTCTTCGAGATGTGTTGCTCATATCCATTCCGCACCCGCCCTCCTTCCCCACTGTCGGAGTAGCCGGCAAGAAGGAACTGAGGAGCGGGTGGGCCGGCAGGAGTATATATGGAGCGCCATGGTGGCGCCACTCTAGGGGGCGACCTGCCGGCCCACTGAGTTGCTAGGGTAAAAGTTTTCCGACGAATGTGCACGCGCGGCGCGTACACCTAACTGGAATGGATATGAGCAACACATCTCGAAGAACAACAGTTACAAAGGTGAGTAACCATCTTTTCCTGCCTCCCAGGAGTGCACAGCCCTGCTGCATGAGCCCCTCCCACTGGGGGCAGCCAGTGCTCTTAAAAAGGACACAACTCACACCTCCCATGACACATCCTCATGCCTCCCTTGAGAGGCCTGCCCCACAGTTTGAGAATCGCAGCACTAGAGAATGCTCCCCTCCCACAGACTTCATTCCCAGCTCTAACCACTAGACATCACTCCCCTGTCAGAGGCAAGGGGAGAACCCAGGAGTCCTGACTCTTAGACCACACTGCCCTCAAACTCTGACAAGCCATTAAACTTTCCCCACAGCCAAACCAAAAGTTCTCCATGTGACGCAGCCATGTGCCACTTAGGAGAAGCCTCTTTAGCCAGCGCCCTTGAATGAGTCCTTCCAAATCCGGACCTGAAACCGAATTAACTCAATTGTTGGCAATGGAACCAGATAATCCGCCTTCTTCCTTCCCTGCCTGCAGCTAATCTGGATTTGGGATGTTAAAAATGCAACAACTGGCAGCGAAAAGAAGAGACAGGAGAGAGTGAGTATAAGGCCAGACGGAACCATCAAATCATCCAGGCCCATGTCCTGTTTGACAGGCCACAGAACTTCCCCAGGTCTCCCTGCACTTAGCCAATTACCTGCCTTTGGCTAAAGCCTCTTCCATAAAGGCTGTCTCTGAAACCCCCCGAGATGGCGAATCCACCCCTCGCCGGGGAACAGCAATCACTCTCCCACTGCAAAATTGGTGCCTTATTTCCAGTCTGATCTGGTCTGGCTCTAACTTCCAGCCAGTGGTTCTTGCTCTGCCTTCCCCACTGCATTGAAAAGCTCCTTGGCACCCAGTATTGTTCTTCCCTGGAAAAGACTCAGACACTGAAATTAAGTCCCTTCTCCTTCCCGAGGCGCTAAGGAGGCTGAGCACTAGGCCTCTCCCCCGCTGGCCTTTGCTCCAGTTCTTGGATCAGTTCTGTGGCTCCTCCCTGCACCATCTCCAAGCTGCCCACGGTCTGTTTAAAATGTGCACCCCAGAGCTGGATGCAGCATGCCAGTCTCGGGCTCTGATACAGGGATAAAATCCACCTCCTTGCTCCTCAGTGGGACCGCTCCACAGGCGGGGCTGGCTGTACAGATCACAGCTTTTCACTTGTGCAGGACAGGTTCATTAGGTCAGGTCTACACTACAGCCTTATACTGGGATAACTACTTCCTTCAGGAGTGTGAAAAATCCACATATCCTGCCTCCCGAGTGATGCAGTTAGACCCACCTAGCCCCTGGTGTAGACAGTGCTATGTCGATGGGAGTATAGCTACCGCCTCTCACGGATGTGGCTTAACCATGCAGACAGAAGCGTCTTCACTACAGAGGTACCGTGGCACAGCTGCCCTGGGGTGGAATGTGCAGGCAAGCCTCCCTGCTACCCCAGCCCCGGGCTCTCACCCACTCCCAGCTCCATCAGTGCCCGTCACTCCTCTCCGCAGCCTCCTGCTATGCCAGCCCTGGTCTGTCCCCCACCAGCTCCGTCAGTGCTCCTCACTCCTGACCTGCAGCTATTCCAGTCCTGGGTTCCCTCCACACGGCTCTGCAGGTGCCCCTCACTCCTGACCTGCAGCCCCCTGCTATTCCTGTTCAGAGACTCCTCTTGAACCGGGACAGGATGGCCCACCCCAATATTCAAAAGTCATGTGTCAGGCCCTCCTAACGGTGAGATTTACTGAGGAGAAGCTAAGAGAAGACTAAGGGTTATTAGCACCACTGGCCGTCCTGAGCTGTGGGCCACTTTGGCTCTGTCCCAGTTCTGGGAGCAACCATGGAACACCAGAACTGAATCCACTTTCCAAGGGTTTTTTAAACCCCAGGTCAGTGACCTGGATTTAGCCACAGGCCCCGTCTACTGCAGCCTGAGCTGGAGCTTCAGCCGTGGGTTGGGCAAGGACTCATGGCCCCAGCTCCAGCCCCCAGCTGAAGACACAGGGCCAGGGGCACAGGGCTCCAGCTCCAGCCCCCGGCTGAAGCAGGATAGAGGTGCAGGATACTGGTTGCAAAGTTACATGCAATTGTAGGGCAGGGGAGTGAAGGGTCCCGGTTCTAGCTCTGGCTCCAGCCACAGTCACAGAGGGAGGCCCCCAGTTCTGCCTTCAGCCCCAGCTTCAGCCACTAACAGCTGAAGCAAACTACAACACAGAGGTCTGGAATCAGTGAGTCCTGCTGCAGCACCATAGTGTAGACACTTTCTACATCAATGGAAGGGGGCTCTCCATCACTCTAGTAAACCTCCTCCCAGTGTGGTGGCAGCTATGTTACTGGAAGAATTCTTCTGTCGACCTAGCCGTGTCTACATCAGGGTCTAGATTGGCTTAATTACAGTGCTATGTGGTGTGAAAAATTCACGCCTCTAAGAGATCTAACTTGAACTAAACTTTAAATGTAGGCCAGGGCTATGCCAGAGAAAAGAACATAAGAATGACCATACTGGGTCAGACCAAAGGGCCATGTAGACCACTATCCTGTCTTCCAACAGTGGCCAATGCCAGGTGCTTCAGAGGGAATGAACAGAACAGGTAATCATCAAGTGATCCATCCCCTTTTGCCCATTCCCAGCTTCTGGCAAACAGAGGGTAGGGACACCATCCCTCCCCATCCTGGCTAATAGCCATTGATGGACCTATCCTCCAGGAATTTATCTAGTTCTTTTCTGAACCCTGTTATAGCCTTGGCCTTCACAACATCCTCTAGCAAAGAGTTCCACAGGTTGACTGTGTGTTGTGTGCATCAGGATAGTTTGCCATTGTGCCTTTAATACTGTCTCCCTGAGAAACTCTCAGCTCTCCTGAACTCCTACTTCTCTTAAGATTTCCTCCCACCCCATTTTCTTCCCTACACATTCTGAATTTGTTGACATCTGCTTTTTTTTGAAGTGCACTGTCCTCATTCTATTCTCTTCTTTCTTTAGTCTTCGCCTTCACAACATCCTCTAGCAAAGAGTTCCACAGGTTGACTGTGTGAAGAAGAACTTCCTTTTGTTTGTTTTAAACCTGCTGCCTATTAATTTGGTGACCTCTAGTTCTAAAAACAGAATAGCTAATCCTTTCGCCACTAAGGCCGAGAGTGTCTTTCTGGAAGGCTCAGGCTTAGGGCCCATTTAGGACATTATAGTGACTAAAGCCTAGGGACAGAGTGCTTGGTACCATGCATGAGTGAATCCACTGACTTTCAGTGGGACTACTCACAGGAGTAAAGTTCCTCACATGTGCATTTGCAGGATCAGGCCTTCAACTATTACTAGTAACTGAACACAAGTTTGTCCAATTAACAGCTTTGCTTAAGACCAGATTGCAACTTGCTCTTGTGCTGGTGCTGGTGCTGGTGGAAGCACAAAACCTTTCCCCAATGAAGCCCTGCCAAATGGCCAGCCATAGTCACTGCATTTGAGGGACCACAGAGACTGATCCCTCTGTGCACACCCCAGGAAGATAAATCTCCTCAAAGAAAGAGAAGAAGAAGGGCTAGAGCAGGCTAAGCACAGGACTAGGGGTAGCAGGTTTATCTGGAAGTTCATGGATGGATTGTCTCTCCCCATGGTGAAATCCCTTGCTGAGCTCCCATAGGGGTGTTTCAGCTCTATGTATCTACTCAGGACTGAGGTATAAAGACACAATCTAGCCCTTCATAGCCAAGTATTGTAAATTAACGTATCTGTTGCCCTTTCATCAATCTAAGCAACATTTCATTCGATGAGAAGAGTGACATGGCACCTTTAGAAATCATCAGAGCAGAGTGTGTGTTAAAAAAAGAGGTGGCAGTTACTTCAGTGCACTGCGCTACTACAATCTTGTTTAGAAGAATATTACACTAACAACAGCCAATGAAAGTATGGAGAGTCACAGATTAGGATGAAACATAAAAGAGAAACGAGGGTGCAGTGGTTAAGCTGCTAGCATAGGACTTGGGAGACCCAGGTTCCCTGCTCCATCACAGACCTTGGGTAAGCCACTTAAGGCTCAGATCCTCAAAGGTAAATAAGCACCTAAGTACCATTGATTTTCATGGGAGGTAAGTACTTAAATACCTTTGAGGAGCTGGGCCTTAGGGAACTGATGCACAGAGAGGCTATTTGTAAAATGGGGATATTAGCACGTCTCTACCTCTGAGGGGACTTGTGAGGATAAATCTGTTAAAGATTGTGCAGAAAGTCCAGAGAAGAGCAAAAAAATGATTCAAGCTCTAGAAAACATGACCTATGAGGGAAGATTGAAAAAAAAAGGGTTTGTTTAATCTGGAGAAGAGAAGACTGAGAGGGGACATGATAACAGTTTTCAAGTACATAAAACATTGTTGCAAGGAGCAGGGAGAAGAATTGCTCTTCTTAACATCTGAGGAGAGGACAAGAAGCAATCGGCTTAAATTGCAGCCAGGGTGGTTTAGGTTGGCCATTAGGAAAAACTTCCTGTCAGAGTGGTTAAGCACTGGAATAAATTGCCTACGGCTGTTCTGGAATCTCCATCATTGAGGATTTTTAAGAGCAGGTTGGACAAACACCTGTCAGGGATGGTCTAGATAATACTTAGTCCTGCCTTGAGTTCAGGCGACTGGACTATATGACCTCTGGAGGTCCCTTCCTGTTCTATGATTCTATGATTGTGAGGTGCACAGATACCACAGTAATGAAGGTCATAAAAATACCCATGACTGTTTACCAAAGTCCAACAAGGAGCATTAATAGGGCTGTAAATCAAATTTGCAATATTTTTTCCATGTGTGAGCACAATAAAATGTTATAGTTGACATAAACTAAAAGAAAACAAAGGAGCAGAGATTACAACCTATCTAGAGTGTCATCTATTGCAACAGACATGGGCACACATTCAAGTGTCTGTGATATACACAAATATTAGATAAACTTTATTCTTCAGCAGTGTAATAAAACCCCAAGTCTGCTTCTGTCAGTGTGTAAATTATGGGCCATCTCCAGGCATCATTATATGCATGGAGCACCTATTGAATTCAATGAGAATTTTGCACGTGAATTCCCCCCTTAATATAAAGATAAACCCAAATCTGTGGCAGTGCAGGCAGGGAGAAAGGCAAGTGGCTTGGTTCTGGCCTCGCCTCCCCGAGCCCGTCCCACTCCCTTCTCTGCAGGTACCCCCCTTTGGCCGCCAGGTAAGGTTTCACACCTGCTTGGCCCAGAGGGACCTACCAGGGGGCCAAGTGAGTCCCAGCTGGAGCAGCACCCAGGAAGCATCCAGCAGGCAGGTCCCTCCCTCTGGCTCCTAGGGTCACGTCGCTCATGCAGGGGGGCTCCCTGCCTGGTGCCTGCTGCCGGCATCACAGGCACCTACAAGCCCACCCTCGCTGCAGCACGCCACGGAGTGGAGCCCTCCTCGCCGCCTCTGTATGCCTGAGGTTGCGGTCAGGGCTGCACTCTGTCTGCAGGTTCTTGCCGGCCAGCAGGCTGGGGCGGGGCTCTCCCAGCCCAGATCTACAAGCCCTGCTGCAGCACGCAGCGGAGACCGCCTGGCTGCCTCTGTGTGCCTGGGGCAGAGCTGAACTCTGCAGCGCGCCAAGAGCTCAGCTGTGCTGCCCCAGGGCCCAAGAGGAAGCGGTGAGTGGCGCCGGCAGTGCCGGCTTGCCACGGTCCCCCTGATATTGGGACAAAGTGCGCCCAGACCAATGTAAGGTCGGGACGGGGGACAAGTCCCCTAAAATCGGGACTGTCACGTCCGCTCACCCTAACTAACACATAGCAACTATCACCTCAGCGACCAGCATGCACAGGGCAGCAGAGGCCATGCTGATCGAGTGTTAGGCTTTAACTTGTCCTCTCCTACATTACAGCTAGAGCAGGAGGAGGCAGTGATTTTTCAGGGGCACTCACACTGCCTGGGTCCTGGCCACCAGTCCGGGGGGGCTCTGTATTTTCATTCAATTTTAAATGAAGCTTTTTAAACATTTAAAAAACCTTATTTACTCTACATACAATACTTTAGTTCTATATTATAGACTTGTAAAAAGAGACCTTCTACAAACATTAACATGTATGACTGGCACGCGAAACCTTAAATTAGCGCGAATAAATGGAGACTCGGCACAGCACTCCTGAAAGGTTGCCAACCCCTGAACTACAGCCCAGGTCGGCTCTGCGATGGGGCTGGGCTGAAGCGTACTGCTTCATTATGGTACAAAGTGGCTAGGACGTCATTTTTCTCCTCACACGTAGCCGTTACCCGTTCTGACAGGCTGTTTATAACGCTAAATTTACTAGTTTTTGGAGGGTGTTGGGGAAAGGAGGGGTGGCTCAAGGTGGAAGTTTTGCCTAGGGAGCAAAACATCCTTGCACCAGCCCTAGTGGGAGTCACCTCGATTGGGAGGTGGGAGCCCTGTGCTGGGGGGCTGGGGGCAGTGAAGAGGGGTGGGAGGGGCTGGGGACAATGCAGACCCGGGGCCCTGTGATGGAAGGGGGGAGGGCGGAGCTGGAGGCAGTGTGGGGCTGAAAGCAGTGTGGGGCAGGCACCCTGGGGTGGGGGTGGGGTTGGGGCTGGGGACTGGGGCAGTGCAGGAAAGGGGCCTTGAGTTGGTGGAAGTGTGGGGCAGGACCCTGGGTTGGGGGCACTATGAGATGGGGGCCCTGGGCTAGGAGAGCTCTCGCCCTGTCCCTGAGCCAGGCCAGTCTGACCCTGGGGCTGAGCTCCGGGCCAGACTGTGGGAAAAGCCTTTGAACCCAGCAGGCGCCTGCTGATCAGAGACACTCATCCGGCCCTTTTGGGTGGGGAGACTCAGCCAGTCCCTGTGGGAACAGACCCTGGGGGCCGGGGCGGGAGCGCTGGGGAAGACTGGACTCCCCCTTTACCAGAGGGGCTGTTCCTGCCAGGAAGGTTGGGGGGCTGAGGGGGAAGGGTGGGGATGTGGCAGGGGACACAGAGATGGGGACTTGGGGGTGGGGATGACTGGGGCATTTGAGGGGGAAGGGTGTTAGGGGTGAGGGTGGCAAGAGTTTTTATGCTCAGAAGAACCCTCCTACCCCAGTCCTGGGCTGTCCCCACCCCACAAGTCTGCCAGTGCCCAGTCCTGGGCTCCCTCAGGGAGTAGGGACTGGGGTACCGCACAGGGACAGCAAGGGCTGCGGGTCAGGATTGAGGGGCACTGGCAGAGCTGGGGGGAGCCCCAGTGTCGGGTCCAAGGGAGGCTTCTAGATTGAGTCAGGGCACTAAATCAAGGTCCATATAAGGCCCCTGGTTCCTGCTGCCCAAGGAACCCCTAACCCTGCTGGGACCAGGGCATGGAAGAACCACTGCCTGTTGCTCATGATTAAGCCAAAAGAATGTGTCCCTCCTGCAGAGGGGCAGCGGTACCCCCCAAAAATCCCCCCCTAAGCTTCCCAAGGTCTGAGCTCACCTCCCCCCACTCCCCTGTGTTGTTCTGGCTCCCAGCCTCCCGCTCTAGCTCTGCTGAGCTCTGGTGCGGCTCATGGGGGTGACACTGGGGACTCTAATATGGGCCCCCAGTGAATTAAGTACCAGGTGCCTAGCCCCCTTTAATCTCCCCTCCTGGCCCCGAGCCGTGTCGCTGCAGGAGGCCAAGCCGGCTCCTTGCTCCCTCAATGGGGCTTTGTTCAGCCCCCCGCTCACCCTGAGCACAGAGCAGTATTGATCAACCCTCCGCTTTCCTAAGCCCTGCATCCCCCGGCCACTGCCTGGGGGCCCCTCCTACCTGCCGAGGCTGTCAGGCACCCTCAGCGCAGCCCTACAGCATGGGGAGAGGCTTTGGCCCCAAGGGCAGAAAAAAGACGGTTACTCACCTTTGTAACTGTTGTTCTTCGAGATGATATCCATTCCAGGTAGGTGTGCGCGCTGTGCGTGCACGTCTGCCGGAAACTTTTTACCCTAACAACTCCAGTGGGCCGGCAGGTTGCCCCCTAGAGTGGCGCCAGTATGGCACTAGATATATACCCCTGCCGGCCCGCTCGCTCCTCAGTTCCTTCTTGCGGGCTACTCCGACAGTGGGGAAGGGGGGCGGGTGTGGAATGGATATGAGCAACACATCTCGAAGAACAACAGTTACAAAGGTGAGTAACCATCTTTTCTTCTTCGAGTGATTGCTCATATCCATTCCAGGTAGGTGATTCCCAAGACTTACCTAGGCGGTGGGGCCGGAGTGAGAGGTCGCGGCCTGGAATACTGCAGAGCCAAAGGCCGTGTTATCTCTGGACTGCTGAACCAGGGCGTAATGGGAAGCGAATGTGTGGACCGATGACCAGGTCGCCGCCCTACAAATCTCTTGGATTGGAACGCGGGCAAGGAAATCCAGCGATGACACCTGTGCTCTGGTGGAGTGAGCAGTCACACGGCCCGTTGGAACGTGGGCCAGGTCGTAGCAGGTCCTTATGCAGGAGGTAACCCAGGAAGATAACCTCTGGGAGGAAATTGGCAGCCCCTTGACCCGGTCCGCTACCGCCACAAATAACTGGGGGGACTTGCGGAATGGTTTGGTCCTGTCCACATAAAATGCTAGCGCCCGACGGACATCTAGCGAGTGGAGCTGCTGCTCCCTGCGGGACGAATGGGGCTTTGGGAAAAAGACTGGGAGGAAAATCTCTTGGTTAACATGGAAAGCTGAGACCACCTTGGGAAGAAAGGCAGGGTGAGGCCTCAGCTGTACCTTGTCTTTATGGAAGATGGTATACGGTGGGTCCACTGTGAGGGCCCTCAGCTCTGACATTCGTCTAGCTGAGGTAATGGCCACTAGGAAGGTCTTCGCGGTCTTCCACGAGAGGTAGAGCAGGGAGCAAGTAGCTAATGGCTCGAATGGAGGGCCCATGAGCCAAGTCAGGAACAGGCTGAGGTCCCATGAAGGGGCAGGAGGGCGGATTTGTGGATAGAGCCGCTCCAGTCCCTTCAGGAATCTCGCCACCATAGGGTGGGAGAAGACAGAACATCCGTCCATTCCAGGATGAAACGCAGAGATGGCCGCTAGGTGGACCCGGAGGGACGACAACGCCAGACCCTGGGTCTTGAGGGACCAGATGTAGTCTAAGATAGTGGTGATGGGAGTCTCCATAGGGCGAAGAGTTTTCTCTGAACACCAGCAGGAGAAACGCTTCCACTTAGCTGAGTAAGTCGCCCTGGTGGAAGGCTTTCTACTGCCCATGAGAATCTCCCGAACCGGGGTAGAACAGCGCAACTCGGAGCCTGTCAACCACGCAGGAGCCATGCCGTTAGGTGTAGAGACGGAAGGTCCAGGTGACAGAGCCTGCCGTGGTCCTGGGTGATCAGGTCCCGATGTAGGGGCAGGGTAACTGGGTTGGCTACTGAGAGGTCCAGCAACATGGGGTACCAGTGCTGTCTGGCCCATGCTGGAGCTATGAGAATCACCCAGGCTCTGTCTCTGCGCACCTTGAGGAGAACCCTGTGTATCAGCGGAACGGGAGGGAATGCATAACACAGGTGGGCTGTCCATGGGATCAGGAATGCATCTGCTAGAGACCCTGGTTCCCGACCCTGGAAGGAGCAGAATGCTCGACACTTCCTGTTCTGCCTGGACGCGAAGAGGTCCATCCGGGGACGACCCCACCTCTGGAAGAGTGAGAGGGCGAAGTCCGTACGGAGGGACCACTCGTGCAAACGGAAGGATCTGCTCAGCCGATCCGCTAGAGTGTTCCGCACTCCCGGGAGATAGGAGGCGGAAAGGTGAACTGAATGGGCTATGCAAAACTCCCAGAGGCGCATTGCCTCGAGATACAGGGGAGAGGACCTGGTGCCACCCTGCTTGTTGATGTAAAACATGGTCGTCGTGTTGTCGGTGAACACCACGACACAACGACCTTGAAGGAGATGGACAAACGCTTGACAAACAAGGCGGACCACTCTCAACTCTCGTATGTTGATATGGAGGTTGATCTCTTGAGGTGTCCACAAGCCCTGAGTCCTCTGGGTGCCGCAATGTGCCCCCCAGCCCAGATCTGAGATGTCCGTGGTCAGGGATGCCAAGGGTTGGGGCAGATGGAACAGGAGCCCCGCACAGACTACGGACTGGTCCAGCCACCACCGAAGGGAGTCCAGCACCCTCTGAGGAACGGTGACGACTTTGTCCAACGAATGTCTGGCCGGCTGATACTGCGCGATGAGCCAAGATTGAAGAGGCCTCATGCGGAGTCGGGCATATGCCGTCACGAACGTACAGGCTGCCATGTGGCCTAGAAGGGCCAGACATGTTCGTAGAGAGGTCAGCGGAGCCCCCTGCAAGCGCAGAATGATGGCCGATAGCGACTGGAACCTGGGCAAGGGTAGCAAGGCCCTGGCTAGGGTAGAGTCCAGAACGGCCCCGATGAACTCTATCCGCTGCGTGGGGAGCAGAGTAGACTTGTCCACATTGATGACGAGGCCCAAGGCAGCAAAGAGGGTGCTGATCCTGTCGACGTGGTCGCGGACTTGCAGCTCCGATGTGCCTCGGATCAGCCAGTCGTCCAGATAGGGGAAGACGTGAATGCGGCAACGTCGAAAGTGTGCGACGACGACTGCCATGCATTTCATAAACACCCTCGGGGCCGTTGAGAGGCCAAACGGGAGGACCGCAAATTGATAATGTTGGCGGTCGACCACAAAGCGGAGGAAACGTCTGTGTTGGGGGGCAATGGAGATGTGGAAGTAAGCGTCCTGAATGTCGAGGGCGGCGTACCAGTCTCCGGGATCCAGGGATGGGATGATGGTTCCAAGGGATACCATACGGAACTTCAACTTCATGATATACTTGTTGAGCTCCCGCAGGTCGAGGATGGGCCTGAGGCCGCCCTTGGACTTGGGGATTAGAAAGTAGCGGGAATAAAACCCCTTGCCCTTCTTGTTTTCCGGAACTGCCTCTTATGGCTCCCTTGACAAGGAGCGCGTGCACCTCCTGACAGAGGAATTGCTCGTGAGAGGGGTCCCTGAAGAGGGACGGGGATGGTGGGTGGGAGGGGAGGGGGCGAAGAATACTGCAGGCGATAACCGGCCTGCACCGTACGCAAGACCCAACGGTCCGACGTTATTCGGGTCCACGCCGGGAGGAAAAAAGAAAGGCGGTTGGAAAACTGCGGGGAGGGATCCGGAGGGGAAACTGGTACTGCGCCTTCGGGCGCACCTTCAAAATGAAGGCTTAGGCCCTGGAGGGGCCTTGGCGGAGCCTTGGTTCTGCCCCGTTTGGCCACCGGACTGCCTGCGGCGGTTGTTCCTTCCGCGGCACCTAGAGAGGTCCTGCCGCGGGCGGAACTGAGGGTACGGCCGCCGCCGCTGCTGCTGGTTCTGCTGCCGGAATGGCCTGCACTGTGTCGCAGGCGTGTGCATTCCCAGCGACCGTATTATGACCCTGTTGTCCTTGAGGTCTTTTAGTCTAGGGTCTGTTTTATCAGAAAACAGGCCCTGGCCTTCAAAGGGGAGGTCCTGGATTGTATGTTGGAGCTCCGGTGGAAGGCCAGAGACCTGCAGCCAAGAAATTCGGCGCATTGTGAGCCCCGAGGCCAGGGTCTGAGCGGCCGAGTCGGCAGCATCAAGGGAGGCCTGTAGCGATGTTCTTACTACTTTCTTGCCCTCGTCCAGGATGGTGGAAAACTGGCGGGCGTCCTGAGGCAAGAGCTCCGCGAACTTCCCCGCCGCTACCCATGAGTTGAAGGAGTAGCGGCTGAGGAGGGCCTGCTGGTTTGAGACCCTGAGCTGTAGCGCTCCCGCCGAATAGACCTTGCGGCCCAGGAGGTCCATTTGTCTCGCCTCCTTCGACTTGGGCGCTGGGGCCTCTTGCCCGTGGCGCTCCCTGTCGTTCACCGACTGGACCACCAGCGAGCAGGGTGTCGGGTGAACGTAGAGGTATTCATAGCCCTTCGAGGGGGCCATGTACTTTCGTTCCACCCCTCGAGCGGTCAGAGGGATGGAGGCCGGTAACTGCCAGATGTTAGTGGCATTGGCCTGGATTGTCTTTATAAAGGGCAGGGCCACTCTGGTGGGCACATCGGCGGAAAGGATGCTCACCACCAGGTCCTCAATTTCAGACACCTCCTCCGTTTGCAAGTCCAGGTTCTGTGCCACCCGGCGGAGGAGGTCTTGGTGTGCCCTAAGATCCAGCGGGGGAGGACTGGAGGACGAGGTACCCGCCACTGCCTCATCCGGAGAAGACGACGAGGAAACCCCCGGCAACAAAGTGTCCACGGGGGGTTCCGTGTGGGACTGCACCTCCGTCTCTGGAGGGAGCTCTGGGTCCCAGTTACTGGACCTGCCGTCTGCTTCCGGGGAGGGTGGGGGTCTAGAGACCGTCGCCTCCAGTGGCCTGCGTTCCCCCATAGGGCAGGGGGTAATGTGTTGCGGACCCTGGGCTTGGCAATACGCCCATGGGATCCAAAACCCCCACTGTTGAGGCCCTTGCTCTTGTGGTGGAGGGTCCTGGAACAGGGCCGAGTGTCTGCCCTGGCCCATGGCATAGGCGCTGTCAGCCTGGGAAGAGACCGATGGCTCCCTAGAAGGCCACGAAGGCGCTGAGCCTGATTGGTATGCGACTCTGTGCGCCGAGACTGACGCTCCCCTCGGTGTCGAGGCTCGGTGCCGCGACCCACATCGGTGCCGGGATCAGGATCGGGAACGGTGTGATGACCGGTGCCGGGATCTGGACCGGGATCGGGAGTGATGTCGGCGCCAGGAGCGGGACCGCGACCTTCGATGAGCGCGGTGCCGGGATGGCAGCGGAGACCGGGACCTGCCACCGGCGCGGTGCCAGGAGGTCGACCGGGATCAGGACCTACCACCAGTTCGGTGTCGGGAGGTCGACCGAGGAGCCGAACGCCGAGGTGAACGGCTCCTGGAGTCTCGGTGCTGGCGGTGAGAGGAGCCCAACCGGGACCGTGCAGATGGCGATCGGTGCCGCGAGTACGACCGGTACCGCCTGGGAGAACGGTGCCGGGACTCCGAGTGGCACCCCGAGCACGAGCGTTCACGCCTCCGGGGTGATCGGTGCCGGGACTCAGGAGACTGCGCTCGAAGCATCGGTTTACCCCTGGAGGTTACCCAACCCGGGGGTGCCGGCTGAGGCTGCGATGGCTCCATCATTGCGATCAAGTCCCGCGCCGAGGCAAAAGTCTCCGGCGTAGACGGTACCCGTAGTTCGACCCCTGATCTTAAGGGGGAGCTAGGAGGGGCTGGACTTGACGGACCTTCCGGGCCCGGAGTCAACAGCAGCCCTGCAGGCGGTGCCGCGGCCAGGGTAGGTGCCGGGCGCTCCATTCAGGCCTGCCTCGATGGTGTTGCAGACGCCGAGTGACGTGAGTCTGCTCCCGGTGCCGGAAATGGTCGGTGCCGGGGAGTCTTGCCGGTGCGGTCCGGTGCCGGAGTAGAACTGGCCGACTGCGCCGCCGGTGCCGGAGACAGAGCCGCTTCCATAAGGAGAGCGCGGAGTCTTTGGTCTCTCTCCTTCTTCGTGCGAGGCTTAAAAGCCTTGCAAATGTGGCACTTCTCGCTGATGTGCGATTCCCCCAGGCACTTGAGGCACGCGTCGTGGGGATCGCTCGTAGGCATCGGCTTCTTGCATGCCGAGCACTGCTTGAAGCCCGGCGAGCCAGGCATGGGCCCGGTGCCGGGCACCGGGGAGGGCAACGGTCCACCCGCAACCGATGTTAGATAACTATATACAAGATTCTAACTAACTACTATGCTAACAGTCTATGTACTACTTATCTATGAACTATTTACAACTAAGACGACGAACAAGTACAGGAGAGCTAGGGACGTGGAGGTCAGCAAGCCGCACTCCACAGTTCTAGCAACCGACACGGCGGTAAGAAGGAACTGAGGAGCGGGCGGGTCGGCAGGGGTATATATCTAGTGCCATACTGGCGCCACTCTAGGGGGCGACCTGCCGGCCCACTGGAGTTGCTAGGGTAAAAAGTTTCCGGCAGATGTGCACGCACGGCGCGTACACCTACCTGGAATGGATATGAGCAATCACTCGAAGAAGAACAAGGTCCTGTCTAGTGCCCTGGATGCAGAGTGCAGCCCCAACAGGCTCTCCCCCACCCTCCCTGCAGCACAGCACCCCCTACTGAGCCCTCACCCCATTCCCTCCAGCGCAGCGCCCCCTAGCACCGTGCTGGGGAATTGGGGCACAGCATGCCACCCCTCATATATAGCTACCTAGTTCTCCTGCATGACGCCCCTGTAGGGTCCAGCAGAGCCCACTCTTCCCTGGTGAAATACACAGTCGCCTCCTCGACGGTCACCGGCCCCTGAAAGAGCAAGAGTCCAACACTCAGTACCTGCTGCCCCACTCACAGCCCCCCTGTAGATACTCTGAGTCTGGAGCTCTTTTAGGATTTGGGACTGTAGATCTAAGTATCTATCTCTACAGATACTTACCATGCACCAGGTTGCAGCCCCTATACCAACTCCTCACCAATATCCTGTTGCATTTCTGGCTGCACTTTTCCCCTCACCTCCTTCTCTATGCACTCCCTATCCGTGGCCTCACAAAGTTATGGGACCTCCTGGTCAACCCCCTCCTCGCCCTGGCTAAAATGGCCATCCATGCAACCAGGGAGAGGAGGTTGGCCAATGGAGACTCCTGTGACTGTGGCGCTTGTTTCCGGTCCTTAGTCCGTTCACGTATCCAGGCGGAGTTCCTCTGGGCAGCATCTACTGGCTCCCTTGACACCTTCGAGGAGCAGCGGGCGCTGTCCGGGGTTCTCTGCTCGGTGTCCCCGTCAGGCTCTCTTCTTATGACCCTCTGACTGCACTCCTGTCTGTTCTTTTATTAGTTGTCCCCTGGAATCAGTGGCGTTCTGAGGTCCTGTAGATCCTCCCCTTTGGCTGGGGGGGAATCCTTTAGCACTGGGCGGGCAGAAACCCAATAGATACAGCGCTGATTATACTCCACCTCGGCCTGGGGAATAACAGTGATTAATCTTACTACACTGTAACTGACCTTCGAAACCTTTCCATAATGCTTTTAAGATAAAACTCTTTGTTTTGCTGTGAACTTGAGGCTCCCAGAGCTGCTTATCTAAAAATCAAACACAGCTCCTGTTTGCTCCAGCAGAGGCAGGGGGATCCCTTTGGAATGTTTGCTTGAGGAGAGAAGCAGCTGGGAGGGGGGAAGCGGGGGGTCCCTGTTGGAGCAGCTGCTTATCTGCTCAGAAGGCTATTTGCATTTAGTGAATGAGAGAGGGGTGGGGGAAGGGGTCCCAACTTTTAAAATGATTGAAGATTGATGCTGTGTATCTTCAAGTCCTTAGAACTTGCAAGGCAGGGAACTGACACAGTGTCAGCTCCAAAAATCCACTCTCTCTGTCTCCCCCACCCCCCTCCTTTGAAAAGCACCTTGCAGCCACTTGAATGCTGGAATAGCTGCCCACAATGCACCACTCCCAACACCGCTGCAAATGTGGCCACACTGCAGCGCTGGTAGCTCTGTGTGATCGCACTGCAGCGCTTTCCCTACACAGCTGTACGAAGACAGTTGTAACTCCCAGCACTGTACAGCTGCAAGTGTAGCCAAACCCTGGGCTGTGTATTTCTTTAAAAAAGAGATGGTGTGAGGGAGTGTCAAAATTTTAGGCATTAAGAAATGGTCAGTAGGCGTCAGTTCCTTTCTCATGTGTTTCTCTCATAATTCTAAGGTCAGTTTTGAATCAGTATTAATATTTATGAGTATTTAACAGCAGGAGGGTCCATTTGTATAACTGTTTGCAAGATTTCATTGCATACTGTGAACCAGCCGCCTTAACCTTTTATTTTGAGATCCCTAAGTACAATCCAGTGCCCCTCTCCTGAAAGCCTGCAAGCCCTGGCCGGTGACATGTTCCTTACAGAGCAAACACCTGACCAGCCCTTTCGCCCCAAACGCGCATTTGGCTCTGACGTTGCTTTATCCCCCCACCAGAAAATGCTACAGGGAATCCGCTCGGTACAGCCGAGCGTCACTAGGTAACGTGGGGCCGGGCGCCTCCCCCCGCACCCCCCGTGGGGCCCCAGGGCAGAGCCCGGCCGGGCCGGGGGGCGCTGGGCTCCTCGGGGACAGCAGCTCCGAGCCCCCCGCGGGCGCTGCCCCCCCCCGGGAGCAGACCCCGGCGCTGCGAGATGCCGGGTCCCCCCCCACCGGACACTGGGGCAGAATCACCGCCCGGCCCCGCCCCCGGGCTCGCTCCGGGACCTGGAGGCTGCAGCTCCGCAGCGGGGCGGGCAGAGCCCGGGGCGACTCCAGCGGGGCAGGGCCCGAGCCGGGCACGGGGGGGTTAATGACGGGCTCTCTCGCCGCGATCTGCGCATGCCCAGAGCTCCAATGGCACAAACCCTTCTCCGGCGCCGGGAGAGGCTCCAACGGTCCTGCGCGAGCCAGGCAGAACTGCAGCGACCAACGCTGCTTCCCAGCCCAGCTCCGCCTCCCCCTTCGACGTCACTTCCGCTCCGGGGAGAGTCAGGAACTACATCTCCCAGCCTGCCCCAGGGGCGCTTCCGTTCTCTCCAGCCCAGGGAAGGGAGAGTTCAGCGTGTGAAATCGCGCATGCTCCGTACGAGCCCCGCTGGGGGCCGGAGAGCAAAGCTGCTGCTGCGGTCCCGTGTGAGCCGGTCCGGGCTGAGCCGCTGCTGCTGCCCGGGTCTGTGCGGGGGGGCCCGGCCGGGGGGGCTTTCTCCAGCTGGGCCCCGCCCCCTGGGCAGCCCCGGGCTCTGCCCGGCCCGGCCCGGAGCCCCCGGGGAGTGAGAGACCCCGGGGGGGGGGGAGGAAAGTGACTCTGCCCCGGGGAGCCTGGGAGCAGCCTCGGAGCCGCCTCGGCCCCAGTGGAGCTGCAGCAGCATCCGCCCCGGCCCCGCTGGGATGGGGGGGAGCCCGGGGCCCGGCGGGGGGGCCCTGTGGGGAGGGGGTGTCGGGCGGGGAGGGGAGAATCGGGAGGGGAGGGGAAGGTCAGTGGGACGCGGGGGGGGGGGGGGTTGAACTGTCTCTGGGCAGCCAGGAAATTCCCGGGGGGGGCGGTGAAGGGGGGAGGTGAGTTAATTGGATCCTGTCCCTGTTTGTGCCACTTGCCTCTCACCCCCGATACAAATTCTCTCTAGTTTTGCCCCTTTGCTCTCTCAGTGTCTCACACGGGCTATAAAATCTGGGGAGATTTGCCCCCCCTCCCCTGCAATGATCAGTTCTCTCGTCTCCCCTGATTTCCCCTCGGTCTCTCCATGAGTCTGATTTTCCACCTTCAGTTGCATAGGTTGTGACATGTTTTCTCTGCAGATCTCAGAGGTTGATATAAAATACCCTAAACATTTGCCTCGCTTCTCTCTAGTTGTTTGTTTCTAATTGAATTTGTCCTGAGATTTTCCCTTGTCTCTTTAATTATAAAATAGCAAGAAAATCTCAGATTTACACCTTTCCTCAGCTTCTTGAACATAGATATAAAATGTTTGCAAATGGTGCCCATTTCCTCTCTATTCATTTAACAAACATTGATGTGAAACACTGAGATTTTACTGCATATCTGATGTAAACTGATGTAAAATCCCTTTGATTTTCCACTTTTCTCTCTATTATTTGGAAAAATAGAGCCAAAATCTCTCAGATTTCCAGCCTTTCATTTCTGTGTTGTTTTCAAATGTCAATTAAAATCCTTTCATATTTGGGGCTGTTCCCTGTGTTTCTCAATCCCAGCAACTTCTTTCTTGGAGGAAAGGTGTTGCCCTGAATCATTCTCCATCCTGGAGGTTGCAGGGGGTTAAATTTCCTAGTGTTGATCTTTCCCCTCTCCTTTGAGAACCACTTCTTCCTCCCTTTATCTCTGTTAAAATGTTTGCTGATGAAAGAGACCAGCCACATCTTTAATACACATCAAAGCTGGAGGCCTCCCCATGTTTGAGGGATCAGTGGTTCCCAGCTGGTAACGGGAGAGTTGGCTGGACCCTTTTCTTTTATCCAGCTGGCATGGGATGAGGAGGTCACTCTGAGTGCAGCGTGGGTCCAGAAGTATCCCAAGCCCCATGACAAAGGGTCTCTGTGAGGGGTTGATTCCCCCTCTGCTAAGATGTAGCCACCTCTGGGGTGGATCCATGGTGGCCATTATTTGCTAGTGACAGGGCATGAACATTTCTTACCTTTCTTGCTCTCCAGGCCTTTCATTCTGTTAAAGAAGCACCCCCCCAGGGCTCCCTCTTCCTGTGTGACTGGCCAGCAGGGGGTGGTGTATTGCTGGGGGCCTGGTGGCTGCAGAACAGCAGGGGTGGGTGTCTCTTGGGGAGGCAGGACAGGGGGTTAGAGGGAGACTGGTGCTGTGCCAGGGGCTCCGTCTGGGCTTCCCTAGCTGGCTCCTCCTGGGATCGTTACCATGCCCAGTGCACAGAGCTGGGGGAAGGGATCCCTGGCACTAGGTCAGGGGATGCCAGGTAAGCAGAGTGAGGGTTCCCACTGTAAAGCATCAAGGGGTCCTGCTGGGTGGAGGAGGGAGTCCTAGACAAATAACATGGCAGATCCTGCTGGTGGTGGTGTGGGGGGCGGGTCCTAGTCAGGCAGTGAGGAACTGAGTTCCCAGTGGGTGGGTCTCTGGCTGCTGGGGGCTCTTGGTGGGGGAAACCTTTGGGATTCCCAACCTGACAGTTATGGTCTAGTGGGGATTCCCTGGCTGGTGGGGCTTTGAGGGGTATCTGGGGTCCCTGGCTGGGGACTCTGGGGGCTAGGTCCCAGGGAATATCTGGTGGGCCCCTGGCTGTGGGAACGTCTACTAAGCATGATCCTTCTCCCTGATCAACTTGTGCCAGAGTCCTGGCTCCAAGCACTGCCGGGCATTCCCCAGTCATGTGCCCTGTCACTGTGATAACTTTCTGTCCACTTATCAAACACTGTTGTGTGAAATCACAGATTTTGCTTTTCTCCTCTTTTGAAAACTGCAGAAACTTTTGGTTCCGTTTAGAAAATTGTGCCCCCCTGTCCTTGTTCTCGATCTGGGGGGTGAGGGAGGTCGGAAGGGGGTCAGCACTGCTGCACAATGGTCTCTTCCACAGCATTCTGGACTCATTCTTTCTGAAATCAGGTGTCATTGAGACCATCGTTAATCCAGAGTCACTGTATGGAAAGACAAGGAGTGCCTCCGGGTGGACAGTGGGGCGAATGAGATCAGCAGTTCTCCCTGTGAGGAGGGGCTCTTGTTAGCTGCTCTCCCCCGAGAGCTAAAGGAGAGAAGCTGCTCAAATGCTCTGTCCCTCTCTGCTCAGGATATTGGGGTTCAGCTTCCTGGGTCAGACCCTGAAGCCTCCATTGTGATCTGGGAGACCAGGCTTAGCAACTGCTGCTCCCCCAGTGGGGTTCTGTGCTGGGAATTGACTTAATTAAAGCTGCTTCTCTGCCCGGCCCAGGGGATGACTTTCTCCAGCTCATACTAGCCCCCTCGGGCAGCCCTGGGCCCGGTTAATACTAAATTCTGAGCCAGACATTCCAGGTAACTGAAAGAAACTGTTACCATAATATCGGGTCTGCCTAGCTGAGAGCCAATTAACAGCCTGACAGGGATAAGGAAAAATGCTTTATTCTGCAGAAAAAGGAGAGCCTGTGCCTTGGCACAAAAGACTCTGTCTTACACAAATTTCACAAACCTTTTATACACATTCAGACAAAGACCCTTGCGTGTTAATACTTGATTGGTAAGTGTAAAATCTCATGTTCCCCTTATCTGGGTAGTACTGACTTGGAGAAGGGAAAATGCTAGAGTCTGGCCTTAAAATGACTCTACGCAAAGCGGCCCCCCTCATTTCTGGTTCCATTAGCAATTGCAGGAGCAAATCCAGCCAGGGGGAGCAAACTACCTGGGAGTGGGACTTTCCTACCAGACGGGCAGGGAGAAGGGACAGGGAAAAGGAGATAGAAGGAGAAAGAGAGATTGAAAGGGGCAATGGGAGAGAAGAGTTTGGAGAGTAATTTCCAGATCTCTAATCTGCCCAGAAAGATGTATTACTGCACCCTGGATAGAGTCACTTTCCTGTAGAAAAGATGAGAATCAGACAGAGGAAAATCCAATTCCTGACTCCATATTCCCCCTGCTGGGGTGTGGCTGCCATGGGGTCAGAGTTTGAGGGAATCCCCCACAGTGAATCCTTTGGTTCTGCTTTTTTCTAGCCTTGTGTTCAGAGACTTTGTTATGGGATGGGGGGAGGGAGAAGGGAGGTTAAAAATGTCTCTGTGGGCTTAGCCTGGCAGGAGGGGCCAGGTCTACGCTGTATAAAGAGATCAAGCCTTTCCTCAGCATAGCAGACTCTAAGGGGTGTGTCTGCAGGGAAAGGGCCTGGGGAATCATTCTGTGAAATGAATTAAAGCCTGTTCTGAACCTTCACAACTGCCCTTCTCACCCTGCCAGGCTGTGGAATAATGTCCATGTTTCACTCCAGTTTATCCAATCCTCTTGTTGGCCAGGGGAGAGAAATGGCTGCAGAGGAGCCAGTTCAGGTAGGTATAATCAGAGGGTTGCTGGTGGGTTCCTCCAGGAAGTAAAGGGACAGCAAATACACCGGAGATGGGAAGTTTTGCACAGTCTGGTTTGCAGGAAATGCACAGGGTGGAGAAAGGGAGGAGGACAGGGGTGTGCTAAATCTGCTGGGAGTTATTTAATAAGTGGCCTAGATTCTAGGAACAGACCCATGAGATTCGGCAGTGGAAATGCTCTAGTTTGTGGAGCAGAAAATAACCCAGCTCCATGGGGCTGGGAAAACTGACCAGACTCCCAGTACTGGAGCCCAACCTGACTAAGCAGCGACTGCTGTGAGATATGAAGGGGGCACCCACCAGTGAGGCTTAGGGGAGATTCCCCTCCCTTCATATCTAGCTCTGCAGGGTGGGGAGGGTGTTGGGCTTCCTACCAGGGAGCTGTCCCTGGACCCTGCTAGTGGCTCCATCTCCTGAATCAGTCTGTGGCTAGTAGGTGTGTGATGACTCTGCTGGGAGAGAGGAGGGGCCCTCTCTTTGTTCCCTCACCCTGGTGTTTCCTGGATGCTCTGAGCAGAGTGGGGATGGGACTCTGACTGAAATCCACCCAGAGTTTCTGTTTGGCTCCTGTCCCCCATGTATAGGGGGGCTGTGAGTGGGGCAGCAGGTACTGAGTGTTGGACTCTTGCTCTTTCAGGGGCCGTGAGCTTCGAGGACGTGGCTGTGTATTTCACCAGAGGAGAGTGGGCTCTGCTGGACCCCACTCAGAGAGCCCTCTACAGGAATGTCATGCAGGAGAAGTACGAGAATGTGACCTCGCTAGGTAAGGGTTCCTGTCCCCTCAGTTCTTGGAAGGGGAAAAGAAGAGAGATGGCTCACGCCAGCCACACAATGCCACCTCTACTCTGTCCCGTTTCAGCATTGCCCCAATATGCCAGTGACACACACACACACACTGCCACAGACCCTTCCCTGCTGCAAAACACTTTGGGAACAGAGCACAGGAGCCGTATCGCACAGTGTCAAACATCTCCTGTTTGCTCAAGTAAAAGTGAGGGTTAGGTGCGGCATAATCAGGAGAGGCTTCCTATCCCTGACATCTCAAACCCTGAGCCTTCTCCACCCAGACCACAATTGTGCTTGGGGTGTAACGAGCGGGCTGCTGGTTCAGGGTTACTTATCACAGACACTCCGTGTGTCCTTGAATGCTGGCTGGGGTATCCAGAGAAAGAAGCTCAGTGGGGAATTTAGTGTTAGTGGGGCCCTGTGCTCAGCTTCATTTTAGGGTCCCTTCTTGGGACCCAGGCAAGAAAAAGAACACTCTCTTATTTCACCCCCTCCCCCATTTTTCATTCTTTTTTTCTTCATCCTCCTCCTATAAGTGATAGGAAGTAAATGAGGACAAAGTGAAGTACTTTGATTGTTTTTGTTGTCTGCGTTTTCCACAGACCACTTGAAAATCGCTGAGCATCTCAGTGCACCACCTAATGATCTTTCCAGATATTGTTTGTACCGACAGCGAACTGTTGTAAAGCGCTTTGGATAAGAGCCCTTTATTTAAAAATAAAATTAAAAACGTTGGAGTGCAGGGTCTGGCCAGGAATTAGGGTGTGGGAGGGGGCTTAGGGCTGGGGCAAGTGGTTGGGAAACTGCCCTGATTTGCACCCACAACCCAGAGCAGGCACCCCAGACTTTCTGAGTGCGCCCCAAAGTCCCATCGAGTCGGGGAGGCAGAGGCAGCAGGGCTGAACCATAGGTGGAGGGTTCGTTCTGGCTTACCGGAGCACAGAGATCTGGCGGTAGGCCCCCATGTATTGGTCAATGACCAGAACCTCTAGTATCTCTTCCGGATTCCGTTCGCAACCACTTTCGTGCGAGATGGATGAGGTCATACAATTGGGACCGCAGGGTTTTGTTTTCCTGGTACCTCCATTCCTGGTACCGCTGGGCCCACACTGCAGTTGTTACTCCAGATCTGGCCAGGATTTCTGCTTTCAGCTGGATGTAGTCTGCTGCAGTCTCTTCAGGCAGATCATAGTAGGCCGCCTGGGCCTCCCCAGAGAGGAATGGGGCAAGGATGCCAGACCACTGATCTTGAGGCCACGCCTCTCGTAGGGCTGTCCTCTCAAAGGCAGGAAGGTATGCCTCTACATCATCCTCCTGCATCATTTTCTGCAGCCAATGGCTGGCCCGTATGATCTGCCTCCGATCACAGCTGTGGTTCAGCTCTGTGAGGCTCTTTACCTGGTTTACAAGTTCCCGCAACATAGCTCAGTCTTGAGAAGCCTGGTCCATCAGCAGGCGATTAGTCTCTTGCTGCAGCCGCACCGCCTCCTGTTGGGCAGCTGCCTGGACACGGGTAGCCGCCTGCTGGGCCACCGTAGCTTGTATCAATGCCCGTACTAAGTCATCCATTGTGGTGAAAAAAAAATAAACCCTTTACTTTTTTTTTTTAAATCACCCTCCTTCTTCTGACACCACTGATTTCCTGAGGAAACTACAATGCATTGGTGACCTCCCAGAAAACACCATCCTAGCCACCATGGATGTAGAGGCTCTCTACACAAACATCCCACACACAGATGGAATACAAGCTGTCAGGAACACTATCCCTGATGATGCCACAGCACAACTGGCTGCTGAGCTCTGTGCCTTTATACTTACACACAACTATTTCAAATTTGATGACAATATATATCTCCAGATCAGTGGCACTGCTATGGGCACCCGCATGGCCCCACAATATGCCAATATCTTCATGGCCGACCTGGAACAACGCTTCCTCAGCTCTTGTCCACTCACACCCCTTCTCTATCTACGCTACATTGATGACATCTTCATCATCTGGACCCATGGGAAGGAGACTCTGGAAAAATTCCACCATGATTTCAACAGCTTCCACCCCACCATCAGCCTCAGCCTGGACCAATCTACACGGGAGGTCCACTTTCTTGACACCACGGTGCAAATAAGTGATGGTCACATTAACACCACCCTATATCGAAAACCCACCGACCGCTATGTCTACCTTCATGCCTCCAGCTTCCATCCCGGGCACATCACACGATCCATTGTCTACAGCCAAGCACTGAGGTACAACTGCATCTGCTCAAACCCCTCAGACAGAGACCAACACCTACAAAATCTCCACCAAGCATTCTCAAAACTACAATACCCGCATGAGGAAATAAGGAAACAGATCAACAGAGCCAGACGTGTACCCAGAAGCCTCCTACTGCAAGACAAACCCAAGAGAGAAACCAACAGGACTCCACTGGCCATCACATACAGCCCCCAGCTAAAACCCCTCCAACGCATCATCAAGGATCTACAACCCATCCTGGACAATGATCCCACACTTTCACAGGCCTTGGGTGGCAGGCCAATCCTTGCCCACAGACAACCTGCCAACCTGAAACATATTCTCATCAGTAACTGCACACCACACCATAACAACTCTAGCTCAGGAACCAATCCATGCAACAAACCTCGATGCCAACTCTGCCCACATATCTACACCAGCGACACCATCACAGGACCTAACCAGATCAGCCACACCATCACTGGTTCATTCACCTGCACATCCACCAATGTAATATACGCCATCATATGCCAGCAATGCCCCTCTGCTATGTACATCGGCCAAACTGGACAGTCTCTACGGAAAAGGATAAATGGACACAAATCAGACATTAGGAATGGCAATATACAAAAACCTGTAGGAGAGCACTTCAACCTCCCTGGCCACACTATAGCAGACCTTAAGGTGGCCATCCTGCAGCAAAAAAACTTCAGGACCAGACTTCAAAGAGAAACTGCTGAGCTTCAGTTCATCTGCAAATTTGACACCATCAGCTCAGGATTGAACAAAGACTGTGAATGGCTTGCCAATTACAGAACCAGTTTCTCCTCTCTTGGTTTTCACACCTCAGCTGCTAGAACAGGGCCTCATCCTCCCTGATTGAACTGACGTCGTTATCTCTAGCTTGCTTGCTAGCACACATATATATACCTGCCCCTGGATATTTCCATTACATGCATCTGAGGAAGTGGGTATTCATCCACGAAAGCTCATGCTCCAAAACGTCTGTTAGTCTATAAGGTGCCACAGAATTCTTTGCTGCTTTTACAGATCCAGACTAACACGGCTACCCTCTGATACTTGACACCATGCAAGGCACTGCATTTAGCCGTATGGAATGGAAATCCATCAACCTCATGAAGAAACTTGCACAAATACAGACAGATATCTTCTTCCTTTCCAAATGCAAACGGATGGACATCATACCAAATGGACTAAAGGTGAAAAATCCACTGCTATCTACATACTACACAGACCACAGTGAGAGATTATGCCATATTCTATCAAAAAAACTGAGGAACCACCTGATCTGCATCCTATACAGCAAACAGGAAAACATCAAAAAAGAGCTCTCCAACCTGGAGACTCTCATTAATAACCAAACTTCTATACAAACGGACTTCACTAGAATAAGACAGGAGATCTACATTACTCACTTCACCTCTCTACAAAGGAAAAAGGACTGTAAGCTGTCTAAACTCCTACCTGCCACATGGGGCCACAACCGTGGTACCCCTAACCCACCCAGCAATATCATCAATCTATCCAACTACACACTCAGTCCAGAAGAAAAGTCTGTCCTATCTTGGGGACTCTCTTTCTGCCCTGCCACCCCCACCACATGATACAGTTCTGCGGCGATCTGGAAGCCTACTTTCGCCGTCTCCGACTCAAAGAATACTTCCAGGACAACACTGAACAGTGCACTGATACACGGGTGCCCTCCCACCAACAGCACAAGAAAAAGAACTCCACATGGACTCCTCCTGAGGGTCGAAATGACAGCCTGGACCTATACATTGAATGCTTCCGCCGGCGTGCACAGGCAGAAATCGTGGAACAACAACATCGCTTGCCTCACAACCTAAGCCGTGCAGAACGCAATGCCATCCACAGCCTTAGAAACCACACTGACATTATCATCAAAGAGGCTGATAAAGGAGGTGCCGTTGTCATCATGAACAGGTCTGACTATCAAAAGGAGGCAGCCAGACAACTCTCCAATACCAAATTCTACAGGCCACTTCCCTCAGATCCCACTGAGGAATACACTAAGAAACTACAGCATCTACTCAGGACACTCCCTACACTAACACCAGAAGAAATCAACATACCCCTAGAGCCCTGACCAGGGTTATTCTATCTACTACCCAAGATCCACAAACCCGGAAATCCTGGACGCCCCATCATCTCGGGCATTGGCACTCTCACTGAAGGACTGTCTGGATATATGGACTCTCTACTCAGACCCTATGCCACCAGCACTCCCAGCTATCTCTGCGACACCACTGATTTCCTGAGGAAACTACAATGCATTGGTGACCTCCCAGAAAACACCATCCTAGCCACCATGGATGTAGAGGCTCTCTACACAAACATCCCACACACAGATGGAATACAAGCTGTCAGGAACACTATCCCTGATGATGCCACAGCACAACTGGCTGCTGAGCTCTGTGCCTTTATACTTACACACAACTATTTCAAATTTGATGACAATATATATCTCCAGATCAGTGGCACTGCTATGGGCACCCGCATGGCCCCACAATATGCCAATATCTTCATGGCCGACCTGGAACAACGCTTCCTCAGCTCTTGTCCACTCACACCCCTTCTCTATCTACGCTACATTGATGACATCTTCATCATCTGGACCCATGGGAAGGAGACTCTGGAAAAATTCCACCATGATTTCAACAGCTTCCACCCCACCATCAGCCTCAGCCTGGACCAATCTACACGGGAGGTCCACTTTCTTGACACCACGGTGCAAATAAGTGATGGTCACATTAACACCACCCTATATCGAAAACCCACCGACCGCTATGTCTACCTTCATGCCTCCAGCTTCCATCCCGGGCACATCACACGATCCATTGTCTACAGCCAAGCACTGAGGTACAACCGCATCTGCTCAAACCCCTCAGACAGAGACCAACACCTACAAAATCTCCACCAAGCATTCTCAAAACTACAATACCCGCATGAGGAAATAAGGAAACAGATCAACAGAGCCAGACGTGTACCCAGAAGCCTCCTACTGCAAGACAAACCCAAGAGAGAAACCAACAGGACTCCACTGGCCATCACATCCAGCCCCCAGCTAAAACCCCTCCAACGCATCATCAAGGATCTACAACCCATCCTGGACAATGATCCCACACTTTCACAGGCCTTGGGTGGCAGGCCAATCCTTGCCCACAGACAACCTGCCAACCTGAAACATATTCTCACCAGTAACTGCACACCACACCATAACAACTCTAGCTCAGGAACCAATCCATGCAACAAACCTCGATGCCAACTCTGCCCACATATCTACACCAGCGACACCATCACAGGACCTAACCAGATCAGCCACACCATCACTGGTTCATTCACCTGCACATCCACCAATGTAATATACGCCATCATATGCCAGCAATGCCCCTCTGCTATGTACATCGGCCAAACTGGACAGTCTCTACGGAAAAGGATAAATGGACACAAATCAGACATTAGGAATGGCAATATACAAAAACCTGTAGGAGAGCACTTCAACCTCCCTGGCCACACTATAGCAGACCTTAAGGTGGCCATCCTGCAGCAAAAAAACTTCAGGACCAGACTTCAAAGAGAAACTGCTGAGCTTCAGTTCATCTGCAAATTTGACACCATCCGCTCAGGATTGAACAAAGACTGTGAATGGCTTGCCAATTACAAAACCAGTTTCTCCTCTCTTGGTTTTCACACCTCAGCTGCTAGAACAGGGCCTCATCCTCCCTGATTGAACTGACGTCGTTATCTCTAGCTTGCTTGCTAGCACACATATATATACCTGCCCCTGGATATTTCCATTACATGCATCTGAGGAAGTGGGTATTCATCCACGAAAGCTCATGCTCCAAAACGTTCTGCCGCACTGTGGACACCAAATCCCCCTCCTGACACCAGTTGTGACAAAGTTCCTCCTCTACCTTGATGGGTCCTGCGCTTATTGGCAGATTTGCTCACCTCAGTGATCTTCCCCACAGTCTGGATCAACTCCTCCTGTGTCTAAACAGGAGTTGGGAGGTTGGAGGGGGAACCCGGGCCCGCCCTCTACTCCGGGTTCCAGCCAAGGGCCCTGTGGATTGTAACTGTCTATAGTGCCTCCTGTAACAGCTGCATGACAGCTACAACTCCCTGAGCTACTTCCCCATGGCCTCCTCCAGACACCTTCTTTCATCCTCACCACAGGACCTTCCTCCTGGCGTCTGGTAACGCTTGTACTCCTTAGTCCTCCAGCAGCACAGCCTCTCACTCTCAGCTCCTTGTGCCTCTTGCTCCCAGCTCCTCACACACACTTCCTCTCCTCCCTGACTGGAGAGAGCTCCTTTTTAAACCCAGGTGCCCTGATTAGCCTGCCTTGATTGGCTGCAGTGTTCTAATCAGCCTATCTGCTTTAATTAATTCTACCAGCTTCCTGATTACTCTAGTGAAGACCCTGCTCTGGTCACTCAGGGAACAGAAAACTAATTACCCAGTGACCAGTATATTTGCCCTCTACCAGCCTCCTCTACCCCACTGGCCTGGGTCTGTAACAAAGCAGATAATACAAAGACAAACTTTGGTGGTCGATACAGACATGGAAGAGAACATTTGCACACCAAAGTGAAGATGAGCTTAAAAAAGGAAGTGATAGGCCTTGGATATCCTGCTCATATCGTGCACAAGTATACTGAATTACAGGGGATACTATCCTAGTAGACGTTGAGAGCGTTCTAATTAACATTTCTGGATATTTTCATATATTCCGTGTGTTGAAATACTGCAAAGTTTTTATGAGTATGTGGGAAAAGAATATTGAAATGTACTGGTATACATATCTGTTGGAAGATTATTACAACAAAATGTAATATGGCCTGAAAATTCTTAGCATGCATAGAGGACAACTTTCTAATTCATAAAGTTGAGGAAACAACCAGGGGGTTATCCATTTTAGATCTGGTTTTGATTAACAGGGGTAAATTATTTGGGAATGTGAGGATGGTGACGAACTTGGGAGAGAAGTGATCATGATCTGATAAAATTCAAGATCCTATGGAAAGGAGGATATGAGAACAGCAAAACTAGATCACTGGACTTCAGAGAGGTGGATTTCAGCCAGCTCATAGAAATAGTAGGCAAAGTTATCTGCATATTTGATCAATATGCTCTTTATTCCTACATCTAGGTAATTAATGAAAAAGTTAAACAACATCAGGCCGAGAAGAGGAGGTTAGACTAAGGCCTGGTCTACACTACGTGTTTAAACCGATTTTAGCAGCATTAAACTGATTTAATGCTGCACCCGTCCACACAAGAAGGCCCTTTATATCGATATAAAGGACTCTTTAAACCAGTTTCTGTACTCCTCCCCGACGAGAAGAGTAGCCCTGAAATCAGTATTACCATATTGCATTCGGGTTAGTGTGGCCGCAAATCGACGGCATTGGCCTCCGGGCGGTATCCCACAGTGCACCACAGTGACCGCTCTGGACGGCAATCTGAACTCGGATGCACTGGCCAGATAGACAGGAAAAACCTCACGAACTTTTGAATTTCATTTCTTGTTTGCCCATCGTAGAGCGCTGATCAGCACGGGTGGCGATGCAGTCCCAAATCCAAAAAGAGCTCCAGACCCTTACTTAGAGTATCTACAGAGGGGCTGTGAGTGGGGCATCAGGTACTGAGTGTTGGACTCTTGCTCTTTCAGGGACCGGTGACCTTCGAAGAGGTGGCTGTGTATTTCACCAGGGAAGAGTGGGCTCTGCTGGACCCTACAGGGGTGTCATGCAGGAGAACTAGGTAGCTATATATGAGGGGTGGTATGCTGTGCCCCCTCATATGAGAATGTGACCCTTACTCATCGAGGTCACAGTCTCATAGTCTCCATGCTTCCTGTGCTAGGGCGTTTGCGCAGTTCACCCAGGAAAAAAGGCGTGAAATGGTTGTCTGCTGCTTTCACGGAGGGAGGGGTGAGGCTGTACCCAGAACCACCCGCGACAATGTTTTTTGCCCTGTGGAAGTACCGAAAGAACTGACAGGGATTTGTAGGGGAACGGAATGCATGACAGTCTCTGTTAGCCAGAGTTGGGCTAACTGTAACCCTAATAACGCGAGATTTGTAGAAGCGAGGATTGTGTGAGGCGAGCAGAAAAGAAGTGTGTGAGAAGTTGTTTTGACTTTGTGTAGATTATGTGTAGATAGACTGGCGTCTCTCAGAAATGAGAAAAAGAAGATATCAGGATGACCTATGTATAAACAAAATGCAGCTGTTGCTTATTATTGTCTGTAACAAAAGTATAAATGCTTGTTGTAACTGTTCACGTATTGAGAGACCTGTCTAGGAAGGGGAGACCCTATGTCCTAGTGCACTCTCTCCCTGTTGTAGCTGCTAAACAGAATAAAGTCTCTGACTCTGTTGCACCCAAACAGAAAAGCGAGAACTGAGTTTTTCTCCAACAATTTGGGGGCTCGTCCAGGATGGCAACACCTACTGAGACACAGACAGCTGCTGCGGATCATTCCCCTTCGAACCCCATGGCGCCACAAGAGAGGTATGAGACCTTTTGAAATCTCTATTGGGGTATCGGAGGAGGACTGTCTGTGGGGCCTTCTGTCCCTGTTGGGCTCACGCCATCTGAACTTATTGACTGTACAGCAAGTTCAGATGCAGAGTGGAATTGGGGAAAGGCACCAACAAGGTGAGTTTATAGCAGTACTAGGGAACTGCTTGGCTGGCCAACAAGGTAATGCATAGGGAAATGCATTAGATAATGCATAGGGAAATGCATTAGGTGTGCACCGGTGCTGAGGGGTTTTTACCGCCTCAAGAGGGGTTGTCATACTGCCTCATGGTATTGGGTCCGGACATGAGGTACAGATACATTGTGGTATTTGGAAATAAAGGCTTTGGGGTGTGTGTGTGTGTGTGTGTGTGTGTGTGTGACTGAGAGACAGAGAGACTGTGTGACTGACTGTCTGTCTGTCTGTTACCAGAAGACGCCCAGAGTACTCTGCGAAGTGAAAGCTCGTGACCAGGTCTGACCCACAGTGGGCTGACTCGTCCTGGCATCATCCGGTGAGGAAGCTACCTGGGTCTAGGAGCGTGTGAACCCATCTTCCCTCCCTCTTTCCTTTCCGTGTGGGCTGCTGACAGTCTGATCATCTCACTGGATGCAATCAGAGTAAGCGGCGCCGTCTCCCAGAGACTAGCCAATGCTCTTTGCTGAAGAGACATGTAGAAGGGTCATGGCGTCCTTGTTAGCCTCTCCTGTGTGAGTACCCTGTAGGGAGAGATCATTAGTTTATGTGCCACTAGCGCGGACAGGGCATCACCCTGTGTGTGTGTGTGTGTGATTGGAAAATGGGTGGGGGATAGTCTAAGCATTCCACCTCACCCCCTAAGGGTACCCCAGCATATTACATGTACATGCATTATGGTCCAACAACCTGCAGGTATTTAGAGAATTGAAATCTTTACACGTGTGAAAATCCATCTAAACAATGCCCACTAGAAGGTACCTTCAATCTAGATAAGATCATACATCTAAGAGGAGCTTTTAATCAACAAAAAGCCCTGACACAGTGTGAGCAATTTGTCTATTGAGGAAAGGAACAGGTTAATTTGAACTTCAGCTTGGCCCAGGGATAAAGAGAAAGTTGCTCTGCGTTCAAGGTCAAGAATCAATGCAGACCATGCTAAGTATGAAGAAAAACTGCTTTCGGCTTCAGCTGGCTGTGAAAAAATATATACAGAGGCAAACCACAAGCAATACAAGTTACAGAACTGAGATTACGTTTGCAAAGCTTAGCTGTCCAGGGAGATCCAACAGTGTGCCTTTGTGACCTCGGAGCCGGTGTGGCTTGGTGACACGGAAGAAGCTAGAGGCAGCCGACCTGGACTGGAATCTCTGAAAGAGACGCCGCAGGAGATTCCAGGGCATAAAAGAACAGCCCTCCCAAGAGCGGAAGCATGTTGGAAATTCTGTACAAACTGTATACAGGATAATCTCCCATCCACCTCTCCCCCTTCTCTGAACATTATACACAGAAGTGGCCAGTCTGGATGTACGTGTGTGAATATGAAAGTGGCTTAGGGCTTGGGGCATTAAGGTTTTTCCTGAGTGATGTGGGAGCGTTCCCAACACTCTCTCCGTTGTTGTTCTATTATTTTATTAATGAAGCTTTAAAATTCACTTATATGGTGTGTTTTCTTTATCTTCCCCGACGATCCTGTAGTGTCAGCCTTGTCACCTGACACGAGGGATAGATTGGTAACAGAAATTTGTCATAGTCTGGTGAGCAATTAAGAATGGGGGAGCCCTGGGGAGTTCACACTTTCTTCTTCGAGTGATTGCTCACATCCATTCCAGTTAGGTGTGCGCGCCGTGCGTGCACGCTCGTCGGAAACTTTTTACCCTAGCAACTCCAGTGGGCCAGCAGGTCGCCCCCTAGAGTAGCGCCGCCATGGCGCCCAATATATATCCCTGCCGGCCCACCCGCTCCTCAGTTCCTTCTTACCGCCGTGTCGGTCGTTGGAACTGTGGAGCGCGGCATTGCTGTCCTCCACGTCCCTAGCTCTCCTTGTTACTACCGTTGTTACTACAGTTGTTAGTTAGTCGTTAAGTATAGTTAGTTAATTAGTTGTAGTGTAAAATAGTATTTGTATATAGGTGTTCGCCGGTCTGGGCTGTAGCCCTTCCCGGCACCTGGCACCGGGTTCATGCCTGGTTCGCCGGGCTTTAAGCAATGTGCGGCCTGTAAAAAGCCTATGCCAACCAGCGACCCTCACGACGCGTGTCTAAAGTGCCTGGGGGAATCGCACAGGTCGGACAAGTGCCGCATTTGCAAGGCTTTTAAGCCCAGAACAAAGAAGGAGAGAGACCAGAGATTCAGGACTCTCCTAATGGAAGCGGCACTTGACCCGGCAGCTTCGCAGGCCGTGATCTCGACGCCGGCACCGGATTGCACCGGCACCAGAAAGACTCCCCGGCACCGACCTTCCCCAGCACCGGGTGCAGAAACGAGACCATCAACGTCTGCTACTCCAGCCAGGCAGACTCGAATGGAGCGCCAGGCATCGACATCGGCCGCGGCACTACCGGCACCGTCGACTCCGGGCCCGGTGGGTCCGTCGAGTCCGGTACCGCCAGGCTCCCCCATAAGATCTGGGGTTGAGCTATTGGTCCCATCCACTCTGGAGACCTTCGCCTCGGCACGGGACCTTATCGCCCTGACGGAGTCGACTCAGCTGCCACCCCCGGTACCTCCGGTGCGGGTAGCATCTAGGGGCAAGCCCATGATGACGGCACCGTCTCGGGGCTCACGCTCGCGATCGAGGTCCTGACGCCACGGTCGCTCGAGATCCCGCCGCCGCTCGCAGTCCCGGCACCGCTTCCCTCGGCGGTACCGGTCGCACTCGCAGCACCGATCGACCTCCAGACGGTCACGGTCTGACTCCAGCCGTCGATACCGGCACCGTGACTCTAGGAGCCAGTCTCGCCGTCATTCACCGCGCTGGTCGACCTCCCGGCACCGAGCTGGTGGCAGGTCCCGGTCCCGGTCGACCTCTCGGAACCAAGTCGGTGGCAGGTCCCGGTCCCGATCCCGGCACCGAAGCAGCGGCCGGTACCGGTCCAGATCCCGGCACCGAGACAGAACCCGGTCCCGATCCCGGCGCCGCTATGACTCCCGGTACCGATCCCTGGCACCGAGAAGATCTTCGGTGCCGAACCGCGCAGACTCTTATCAGACGCGGTCGGCCCCGCCATGGCCTTCTAGAAAGCCGTCAGTGTCATCTCAAGCGGACAGCGTATATGCACTGGGCACCGACAGACAGGCGGCATTATTCCAGCACCCTCCGCAACAGGACCAGGGTCCGCAGCAGTGGGGGTTTTGGACACCCTGGGTGTACCATCAAGCCCAGGGCCCCCAACAGCTTCCTGCTAGGCCTGCAACGGCGGAGCACAGGGTGCCAGAGGCTTCGTTGTCTCGCCCCCCTCCCTCCCCTGATGGAGAGGAAGGTTCGAAGCAGCAGGGCCCTGGTCTTGCTCCTGAGACAGAGGCGAGGGCTGAGGGGGACCCCCCACTGGACACTTTCTTGCCAGGGGTCTCCTCATCCTCCTCCCCCGACGAAGCGGTGGCTGGCACTTCCTCCAGTAGCCCTCCTCCGCTGGATCTCAGGGCACATCAGGACCTCCTTAGGCGAGTAGCACAGAATCTGAGCTTGCAAGCCGAGGAGGTCTCTGAGATCGAGGACCCCATCGTCACCATCCTCTCATCCGATGCTCCCACCAGGGTCGCCCTACCCTTCATTAGGAGGATCCAGGCCAACGCCAATACAATCTGGCAGTCACCGGCCTCCATCCCCCCTACGGCAAGGGGCGTCGAGAGGAAGTACATGGCCCCCTCCAAGGGCTACGAGTACCTCCACGTTCACCCGACACCGTGTTCCCTGGTGGTGCAGTCGGTGAACGAGAGGGAGCGCCACGGACAGGAAATCCAAGGAGGCCAGGCGTATGGAGCTCCTCGGCCGCAAGGTCTATTCGGCTGGAGCCCTTCAGCTCAGGGTTTCGAATCAGCAAGCCCTTCTTAGCAGATATGCTTTTAACTCATGGGTGGCAGCGGACAAGTTCAAAGAGCTGCTGCCACAGGAGGCCCGTCAAGAATTTGCGGCCATTCTGGACGAGGGCAAGAAGGTTGCACGAACCTCGTTACAGGCCTCTTTGGATGCTGCAGATTCGGCTGCCCGCACCCTCGCCTCGGGGGTAATGATGTGCCGCATCTCCTGGCTTCAGGTTTCTGGCCTTCCGCCGGAGCTCCAATACACCATCCAGGACCTCCTGTTCGAAGGCCAGGGCCTGTTTTCAGAAAAGACAGACCCCAGACTGAAAAGTCTTAAAAGACAATCGGGTCATTATGTGCTTCCTCGGGATGCACAAGCCAGGAACGCAGCGCAGACCCTTCCGGCCACAGCAGCAACAGCAGCGTAGGCCATACCCCCAGTTCCGCCAACGGCAGGACCTTAATAGGCGCCGCGGCAGGAATGGAAGGCGTAGACATTCGGGGAACCAAGGGGGGCAGAATCAAAGCTCCTCCAAGCCCCCGCCTGGGCCCAAGCCTTCGTTTTGAAGGTACACCCGAGGGCGCAATAACAGTTTCCCCCACGGATCCTTCCCCCCCGTTTTCCAACCGCCTTTCGTTTTTCCTCCTGGCGTGGACCCAAATAACATCGGACCGCTGGGTCTTACGCACGGTGCAGACGGGATACCGCCTGCAATTTATATCATTTCCTCCCTCCCGCCCCCCTTCCTTGTCCCTCTTCAGGGACCCCTCTCACGAGCAATTCCTTCGGCAGGAGGTACAGACGCTCCTCAACAAAGGAGCTATAGAGGCGGTTCCGGAAAACGAGAAAGGCAAGGGGTTTTATTCCCGCTACTTTCTGATCCTCAAGACCGGGAGGCCTCAGGCCTATCCTCGACCTGCGAGAGCTCAACAAGTACCTAGTGAAGTTGAAGTTCCGCATGGTATCCCTGGGGACCATTATCCCATCCCTGGATCCGGGAGACTGGTATGCCGCCCTCGACATGCAGGACGCTTATTTTCACATTGCCATTTAGCTACACCACAGACGTTTCCTTCGATTCGTGGTGGGCCGCCTTCACTACCAATTTGCAGTCCTCCCATTTGGCCTTTCTACGGCTCCGAGGGTATTCACAAAATGCATGGCTGTCGTTGTGGCACATCTTCGGTGCAGTCGTATCCACGTGTTCCCTTACCTAGACGATTGGTTAATTCGAGGCACGTCGGAGCTACAGGTTTGCAGCCACGTCCGCAGGATCACCGGCCTGTTTGCTACCTTGGGCCTCATGATCAACGTAGACAAGTCCACCCTGCTCCCCACGCAGAGGGTGGAGTTCATCGGGGCCGTCCTGGACTCCACCGTGGCCAGGGCTCTTCTGCCGTTACCAAGGTTCCAGGCGTTGTCGGCGATCATTCAGCGATTGCGGGCAGCCCCCTTAACATCAATGCGGACATGTCTAACCCTGTTAGGCCACATGGCAGCATGCACATTTGTGACCGGTTACGCTCGGCTCCGCATGAGGCCCCTCCAGTCGTGGCTCATCGCACATTACCGGCCGGCAAGGCAACCACTAGACATGCTGATCACAGTTCCCCAGGGGGTGTTGGATTCTCTCAGCTGGTGGCTAGACCAGTCTGTAGTGTGTGCGGGGCTCCCATTCCACCCACCCCAGCCCTCGGTGTCCCTAACGACGGATGCCTCAGATCTTGGCTGGGGGGCCCACCTGGGATCCCTGAGAACACAGGGCCTGTGGTCCCCGCAGGTGGTGAAGCTGCACATCAACATGCGGGAGTTGAGAGCGGTCCGCCTTGCTTGTCAAACGTTCTGTCACCAGCTTCGGGGTCGTTGTGTCGCGGTGTTTACCGACAACACGACGACCATGTACTATATCAACAAGCAGGGCGGCACCAGATCCTCTCCCCTATGTCACGAGGCGATGCAACTCTGGGACTTTTGTGTAGCCCACTCCATTCACCTCACGGCTTCCTTTCTCCCCGGAGTACGGAACACGCTGGCGGACCGCCTGAGCAGATCCTTCCTCTCCCACGAGTGGTCCCTTCGCCCGGACATCGCCCTCTCGATTTTCCAGAGGTGGGGTTATCCCCGTGTGGACCTCTTCGCGTCCGAGGGGAACAGGAGATGCCAGGCTTTCTGCTCTTTTCAGGGCAGGGAACCTGGGTCTATAGCGGATGCCTTCCTTATTCCGTGGACGACCCACTTGTACTACGTGTTTCCCCCGTTCCCGCTGGTCCACAGGGTCCTTCTGAAGGTGCGCAGGGACAGGGCCCGCGTGATCATGGTAGCCCCGGCGTGACCCAGGCAACATTGGTACCCCATGTTGCTGGACCTGGCCTTAGCCGACCCAGTTCCCCTGCCCCTTCACCCGGACCTGATCACCCAGGAACACGGGACTCTCTGTCACCCGGACCTGCAGTCGCTGCACCTAGTGGCGTGGCTCCTGCGTGGCTGACCAGTTCTGAACTGCGCTGCTCCACCCCGGTACGGGAGGTACTCTTGGGCATCAGGAAGCCTTCCACTAGAGTGACATACTCGGCCAAGTGGAAGTGTTTCTCCTGTTGGTGCGTGGAGAAAGGTCTCCTCCCGATGGAAGTTTCGGTGGCCAATATTTAGACTATATTTGGTCCCTCAAACAACAGGGCCTGGCGATATCGTCCTTGCGGGTCCACCTGGTGGCTATCTCCACCTTTCACCCGGGTGGGGATGGCCGCTCCGTTTTTTCTCACTCGACGGTGACTAGATTCCTGAAGGGGCTGGAACGTCTATACCCTAACGTCCGACTCCCTGCTCCAACCTGGGATCTTAACCTGGTGTTGTCTCGGCTCATGGGGCCCCCCTTCGAGCCGTTAGCTACTTGCTCCCTACTCTATCTCTCTTGGAAGACTGCCTTTCTAGTAGCTATCACCTCAGCTAGACGGGTGTCGGAACTCCGGGCTCCCACGGTAGATCCCCTGTATACAGTCTTCCATAAAGATAAGGTGCAGCTGAGGCCACACCCGGCCTTTCTCCCCAAGGTGGTCTCAGCCTTCCACATCAACCAAGAGATATTCCTCCCGGTTTTTTTCCCGAAACCTCACTCTTCAGGCAGGGAGCAACAGCTCCACTCGCTTGATGTCCGTAGGGCTCTCGCGTTCTATGTGGAGAGGACCAAACCGTTCCGCAAATCCCCCCAGCTTTTCGTGGCAGTAGCGGACCGCATGAACGGGCTTCCCATTTCTTCGCAGAGGTTATCCTCGTGGGTAACGTCCTGTATCAGGACCTGCTATGACTTGGCCCACGTCCCTACGGGCCGTGTGACTGCGCATTCTACCAGGGCGCAGGCGTCGTCGCTGGCTTTCCTCGCCCGTGTGCCCATCCAGGAAATCTGTCGGGCAGCGACCTGGTCATCGGTCCACACCTTTGCTTCCCACTACGCCCTGGTCCAGCAGTCCAGAGAGGACGCGGCCTTCGGATCTGCAGTGCTCCATGCCGCTACTTCTCACTCCGACCCCACCGCCTAGGTATGGCTTGGGATTCACCTAACTGGAATGGATGTGAGCAATCACTCGAAGAAGAAAAGACGGTTACTCACCTTTGTAACTGTTGTTCTTCGAGATATGTTGCTCACATCCATTCCACACCCGCCCTCCTTCCCCACTGTCGGAGTAGCCGGCAAGAAGGAACTGAGGAGCGGGTGGGCCGGCAGGGGTATATATTGAGCGCCATGGCGGCGCCACTATGTTTGTTTTACCCTTGTTATTTTATGTTTGCTTTGCTTGGTACTGTTGGTGCTGTGTGTTGAGGACTGCATGAGTAAAGGTGAGCCCTAATAGGATAAGGAAATAATAGGGTTCTGGTTGTATTCTGGTTACTGTATTTCTGTCTTACACCTTTGGGTGTTAGGTGTGTGGGCGGAACTGAGCTTCTTGTTCGTAATTCCTCAGGGCGGAAGCCATAGCCTGAGAGGAAGCCCTGAGGTCGTATTAAGATCCTTCTGTTCCGTCCCCTGTAGCAGTCAGTATAAGCAGAGATTGCTGGCTTGGATTTTTTGGATTAGACCATTATTCCCTTCTTCTTTCTGTGTAATTCTCTATTTGAGTGCCAGAAAAGGGGATGGGTGGGTCTCAACGGAAACCCTCTAAGGATAGCCCTTTGGATTACATGTTAAATAAATGGCCTTTACCCGGTGTTCAGAAAGGAATGCTAAAGAGGAGAGTTCTTGATGTCTTTAAAATGTTTGTAAATAAATTCTGGTAAAGTTAATTATGTCCCTTTTTAAGGTAAGAATCTTTAAGATGTGGATAGCTTTGGATCCAAAAACAAGCCAGAAAGCATCTGTATTAATGCAAATTATCTAACTGATCAGGTAGAAGCCACTGAAACCTGGGCTGCCTATGAAACAAATACAAGAAAATATGGGTAATTCCTCTGTTTTGCCTGAAATCAATAAGGGTATTTGTATATTTTAAGTGATAATTGACTGCCCAGAAGGGGTAGATCTGTTTTTTTGTTTTTTGTTTGGTCTTTCAGATAATCAGAGAAAACTGATGCCAGT
Source organism: Gopherus evgoodei (assembly GCF_007399415.2). NCBI lineage: Eukaryota > Metazoa > Chordata > Testudines > Testudinidae > Gopherus > Gopherus evgoodei. Next base: position 21,774,994 of record NC_044337.1, on the reverse strand, counting down.
TGAACAGCATTCAACATACCATGCATTTACTGGCACAATAGGAATTATGTTTTGTGTTCTATGTTCTGTTTTGTGGTTTTTGTCTCGTGGCCAAAATTATTGAGTTTAATATTTTCATAGGATAGTCTAATTTAAAATCAAACAGAAGGGTTAAATGCAGATACTTGTTTTATTCAACTTGGAATACAAAGTGTTTGGATAAATCAGGAAAATGTGGTATACTAAAGTCTAATACATTTCCGTAAGTAAGAAAAAGAAACTTCATTGGCCAAATCTTTTAGTGGAAAATTGTTATTAAAATTTGCATCCCAACAGTCTTTGGAAGCAAGGACATGAAAAATTAACCCACTCCCCATATTGTACATGGGATCCTTCTGGCTACCTCGTATTTCTAGCCAGAGGGCTGGGGATGGTGGGAAGCTATTGAACTAGAGGTTGTATTGAGTGAATTCCTCAAAGTGGGTGTGCTTGTCCTGGCTTGTTGCTACAAAGCTCTGTAATAAGGTTATTTTAGTGGAAGGGTGTGTGTGGCATACATTGAATAATAAGACTAATGGACTATATAATGACAATGTTTATGTGTTTGTTGTTGGGAAAAAGGTGTATGAGTGAAGAATGGAAGTTTCCTCTGTAGATTAAAAGAAGCCAAGAAGGGGAGAAGGAAAAAGAACAGAATGAGTTAACTGGAAAAAAAAATAACTAGCCTGCTTAGGCTAAAGATAAGACTGGCCCCATTCAAGGACACTGCACACAGCTAAGACTTGGCTGACAACCAAGAAAAAGGGAGCTTGAATGTGCCCAAACAGCTATGAGATCTGTGAAACACTGCCAGCCATTAATGAAATGTGTTAGGTTTCTTTTCTCGCAGGTAAAGAAGCGCTACCTAAAGATTCTAGCAGCCCTGCCACTCCTTGGAACCAGGAGACTGGATCTATGTAAAGGTCCACCAACGAAAGACTGCTTTGGCTCCATGCTGGAAAGGCCCTTATTAAGTCCTGCAGACTACCAACACCACTGTGAAGTGCCAAAGACTGACTGCTTGGACCCAGATTCTCACTGCAGAAAGACCGTTCTACCTCAGGAGGATTCTCCTACTGATGATTAGCCAATTCCTCCTCCTAGCTCTGTTGTGCCTTCTGGACAGCAGGAAAAAAGGACAAAGTGAAGTGCTAGTAACCTCTCCCTTGTCCACTAAGAGACCTACTGTGCCTTTGGATTTTTCTAGATGAATCAAAACCATGGCAGGGTGATGTGCTGGTAACCTCTCCCCTGTAGGATGCTGAACCATGACTGTTTCGAGGAAGAAGAAGGAACACTCACTCCTCTGACATTGCCAAAGTCCAGGAATTCCTGACTAGAAAGGACATTAAGAACTGACCCTGGTGAAGAAGCAAAGAATTATACACTGGCAGGAAGAAATTTGTGGGACCCATGCTTGGGAATGTGGTATTGATTGGATTTTGGAGTTTATTCTACAGGCTGCACCCTGTGTTTGGGATAAATCCTTCAGCATGTCTTGCTCTCCCTAACTGGATTTTAAATAACACATACCCAAAGAGTTTGTTCTGGCACTGGAAATTTTACCTGTATTGAAACCATTCCAGTGACTGATAATGTAACCTGTACCTTATTGCAATACACCCCCTCCTATGCTATTAATGTTAGTGCCTTTTGAAAGTACCTGAGAATAGTTAAAGAACAGATGTGATATAGTACTACACCAGAGATGTATTAGGATATCAATGGACTGTGATTAAAACAACACTAGGGACTGTCAAATTTACATTGCCCTTATCCAGTTTCCCGATCAGCTCTACATACCCAAATTGCTCACAAGGGGCTGCCATTAGATTAGCACAACAGAGGACCTGGGTTATTTCCTCTGGAAGAAGAGGGACTTGATCAGATCCCTATGGGATGGGACCAATAGTGCAGCAGTCATTTGGAATATTCTTAAAAGCCAAGAACATGATGAGAAATTGGGCCAACTAGAAAAGGCCACTAGCCTTATTTCTGGAGCTCAGCTAACCCAAGTACAGGCTGGAGTTGGTGAGTTACATGTCACTTCCACCTTTAGTTCAATGACCCAGAAGTTACTAACAGAGATGGTATTGAATATCACTACCATCTGGGAAGGCATTTCAGTGGGATCTAGTATGTTTAGAAATTCAGGATTTCCTGAATGACCAGCTGATGGCCATTTGGAGTGATCTTGAGTACCAGCCTTGGCCCACTGCCCTTGCAGACACATCAGGAGTACCATCTGATCTGTGGTCATGGAGACATACTTGGACACTTTCTGGGTGGAAGTGTGGACATTTACAGTGCTCCTTCCAAGCATAAGGACCAGTTAGGGGGATGTGGGCTCCCACATACCAAATCCTGATGGGTCCATGGGGAGGATGCATGTGGGACTGGATTATTCACCGAGACATCTGGGAAATTAGATCACCTAGAATACCTAACTGATTTATAGTCAGTGCCCCTAGAATAACACCTGATATTTTGGATAGGAATAGGGAGTCAATGGACATTTGGTTGTTAGAAACCCTACAGCTTCAGTGTATCCATAAACTGAAGCCAGGGAAAGTTGTCAATGTGCATAATAACGTTTGCTGGGAGGGTAGAGGACAAAGAACTATCCTGACAGGACACCTACTTTTTCAAGCTAATGATAGCTGTGTGTATGTTAGAACCACCACATTGCAAGATACACATTTTAATCTCATTACCACTGCAGGCAATCATATTGTTTGTTGGTCTGCAGATAGAATTTTGCAAGTAGCCCTTAGTTTCCAGATACCCTTTAATTGGACAAGCTTAGTACCTGATCGATTTCAAGATTTGCTTTCATTGTTACCAGAGGTTCAAAGGATCTCTGAAATATAAGGGCAAATTTACATGCTTCAAAATATATATCAAGCTGAAAAGATTGCCTTTCATACAGCTTATAGAATGTTTACTTTATGTACTAAGTCTGATATATTGTGCTTTGTGACCCCATCATATTATTGCTTTGGGAATGTTATTGCTTGTATTGCTGTTAGTTAGTTTAGGATTATGTTGTTGTTGTAAAATAATAATAATACCTTTCATGTCCATGTTGTCAGAGGTGTGTTGTCAGATGCTACCAGTGTGGTGCTCTGCTCTCTCCTTGTTGGAATCACTCGGCTGCGTGCATGTGTTCCCTCTGTGTGCTGCCCCAGCTCTGTGCAGATAGCTGACACAGCAGACCCCGAGAGAACTCCCAATAATCACAGAGTCTAGTAAGGTACGAAGGCTCATCGGCCAGGTTTATTGCCTTATGGACACAATTGCCCTTCCCTGTAGGTTTCTTAGCCTAATTCAGGGCATACTACGAGAAAGTGCCTCTTGACAGTGGACTCGGCTCAGTCAGTGGTGGGACCTTCCACTGCCCCCTCTGCCGGACAAAGACATCTCCCCAAGGATGCATTCTTATACACAGGTACAAACAAGTTACACATCACTCCTGACGTATTGAGGTACAACCCCTCTACGTAGTAAGGTGCCGCCTCTCACCTTGTACATGTTGGTTTGAAGAAAACAACTCTATCCATCATTTTACCCTTTTGCCCCTGTCATTGGGATGGGTCAGTCTGTCCGTTATCTGTGAGGAGTGTACAAGTATGCAAATGTTCTGATATCTGGTGTCCAGTACCTTTTAGGTACGTATCTTCTTCCAGCATCAGCCCTTTCCTTGCCAGCTTCTGTGAGCAGGGCCTGCCTCTGGCTCAGAGCTTCACTTTGCTTTATGTTAGCAAAGTCTTGGCCATTATTTTAGTTCAGGCCTCAGGCCTCAGACTGGGCCTTTATCAGGGCCTTCACTTACTACAGTCCATGCTAATCATGCATTGGCATTATATCCAATGAAAACCCCTAAGGTTGAAACATCTGATGTAGAATCAGAAATCCATGGCTCAATGCAAATAGAGATTTGAAAGTGTCTGTTGTACTAGGAGTACAAAAGGGGGGAGTGTGGAAGTACGGAAAGAACTGACAGGGATTTGTAGGGGAACGGAATGCATGACAGTCTCTGTTAGCCAGAGTTGGGCTAACTGTAACCCTAATAACGCGAGATTTGTAGAAGCGAGGATTGTGTGATGGGAGCAGAAAAGAACTGTGTGAGAAGTTGTTTTGACTTTGTGTAGATTATGTGTAGATAGACTGGCGTCTCTCAGAAATGAGAAAAAGAAGATATCAGGATGACCTATGTATAAACAAAATGCAGCTGTTGCTTATTATTGTCTGTAACAAAAGTATAAATGCTTGTTGTAACTGTTCACGTATTGAGAGACCTGTCTAGGAAGGGGAGACCCTATGTCCTAGTGCACTCTCTCCCTGTTGTAGCTGCTAAACAGAATAAAGTATCTGACTCTGCTGCATCCAAACAAAAAAGCGAGAACTGAGTTTTTCTCCGACAGCCCCATCAGGCACTGGGATCTCAACCCAGAATTCCAAGGGGCGGGGGAGACTGCAGGAACTATGGGATATCTATGGGATAGCTACCCACAGTGCAATGCTCCAGAAATTGACACTAGCCTCGGTTACATGGATGCACACCGCCGAAATATTGTGCTTAGTGTGGCCGCGTGCATTCGACTTTATACAATCTGTTTTACAAAACAGTTTTATGTGAAATCAGAATAATCCCGTAGTATAGACATACCCAAAGATACAGAGTCAATATCCATAACTTCAGATACAAACATGATCCATGCATACAGGTAGGATAATCATATTCAGCAAATCATAACTTTTCCAGTGACGCTGCACATGACTCATCTTGTACAAAATGCCTCATGTCCTAATCATATTATAATCCTGCCACTATGCTGAATATGGGCTGTAGTGTGAGATAGGTCCTAATTTCAAGGCACAGATGTTGGGAATGGAACTTCCCCTCTTTGTGGAACAGGAAATAACCCTCTAGCCAGGGTTGGGAAAACTTCCCAGACTCCCAATTCTGGAGCCTGAATCTACTGACATTTCAGTAGTTACCATCAACCCCAATTTTTGTGGCAACTGCAAACTTTATCAGTGATGATTTTATACTCTCTTCTAGGTCATGAATAAGAATGTTAAATAGCACAGGGCCAAGAACCAATCCCTGCGGGAACCTGCTAGAAAGAAACCCACTCGACCATGGTTCCCCGTTAACTATCACAGTTTTTAATCTATTTAACGTATGCCGTGTTTATTTTGTACCTTTCTAGTCAAAATATTGTGCTGAACCAACTCCTATGCCTACGTATATTACATCAGTACTATTAGCTGCAAGTAAATGTTTGATCTCATCCAATAAGGATATCCAGTTAGTTTGATAGGATCTATTCAGGGCCGGTGCAACCATTTAGGTGGACTAGGCTGTTGCCTAGGGCGCCAAGATTTGGGGGCGCCAAAAAGCAGTGCCCCCTCAATTTTTTAAGTGGTTGAGCAGCCGCTGCTGCTGGGATCGAGAGGGACTCTGAGCTGCCGGGGGCATTGGCAGCGGGCAGCCCAGGGTGTCCCCTGGGTCAGGGCACCGCCGCGGCAGCCAGCAGCCCAGGGTTTATAGGTGGCAGGTTCTATATGCTTGCGGTGCTCGAGCACCAGCAATATTCAGGGCTGGGGGCCCAGCTCCAGCAATATTTGGAGCTGGGTCTCTCCCCTGGCCCCGCCTGGATCGGGCCCCGGCCCCCGCGGGTCTCCTCTGCCCCCGCTCCGCCAGGTCCCTGCCTGACAGAAAGCAGCACAGCGTCTCTCCCCTGCCTGCTTCTGTTGCTGGAGTAGAGCGGCTTCCAGCAGAACTGCTGTCCGCTGCCCCAGGGTCCTAGTGCCCCCAATCTCCTACTGGCAGGGCAGGCTGCCCTTACCCTGTGCTTCTGGCCTCACCCTGAGTCTCTCCAACACCCCAAACCCCTCAGCCCCCACACCCTAATCCTCTACCTCAGCCCTGAGCTGCCCCTCACATCATGAATCCTTCATCCTCAGCCTCAGTCCTCATCCCCCTGCACCCTAATCCTCTTCCTCAGCTCCCCCCACATCATGAACCCCTCATCCTCAGCCCCAACCCTCATCCTCCTGCACCCTAACACTCTTCCCCAGCCCTGAGCCCCCCGCATCATGAACCCCTCATCCTCAGCCCCAATCCTCATCCTCCTGCACCCTAATGCTCTTCCCCAGCCCTGAGCCCCCTGCAGCATGAACCCCTCCTCAGCCCCAACCCTCATCCTCCTGCACCCTAGTGCTCTTCCCCAGCCCTGAGCACCCCCACATCATGAATCCCTCATCCTCAGCCCCACAGCCCTCATCCCACACCCCAGCCCTCTGCCCTAGCCCTGAACACCGTCCTGCATCATGATCCCTCATCCTCAGCCCCAACCCTCATCCTCCTGCACTCCCTCCTATCCCCAAACTCCCTCCCAGAGCCTGCACCCCTCACCCTTTCCTGCACCCCCACTCCCAGCCTGCACCTAAACTCCATCCCAAAGCCTACACCCCTCACCCCATGCTGCACACCCACCTCCTGCCCCAGCCCAGAGCCTGCACCCAGCACCCAAACTCCATCCCAAAGCCTGCACCCCTCACCGCCTCCTGCACACCCACCTCTTGACCCAGCCCGGAGCCTGCACCCAGCACCCAAACTCCATCCCAAAGCCTGCACCCCTCCTGACCCTAATCCCCAGCCTAGGACCTGCACCCCAAAGCTCCCCCCCCAAACCTCTCCCAGAGCCTTAGGCAAGTGGGGGTGGAGTTTGGGGGGACAGGTTCTGGGCACCACCAAAATTTCTACAAACTTGCCACCCATGCCTGGGTCAGTGTGCCACGAGCAGCCCAGGGGTTCCACTGTGCAGTTGCTGCTTCACTTCTCCTGCCTCCCAGGCTTGCGGCGCCAATCAGCTGTTTGGCACCGCAAGCCTGGGAGGAGAAATAGAGCAGGGCAGCGTGCTCGGGGAGGACACAGAGCAGAGGTGAGCTGGGGTGGGGAGGTAACGCAGGGCTCCTCGGGCCAGGGGGTGGGGAGCAGCCGCGGGGGTGGGGGGCACACTTCAGGGCGAGGAACTGCTGCAGGGCTGGGGGGAGCGCAAGGTGGAAGTTTCGCCTAGGGCGTGAAACTTCCTTGCACTGGCCCTGGATCTATTGTGTCTACACTTTTTTAATGGGTACTGATTACATTACCCTCCTTTAATTCTTTATTAATGAAATCCAGTATCGGCTGCTCCATTCTCTTGCCCAGTGTTGATTTCAGATTGACAGACTTGTAATTAGCTGTGTCATCTCTTTTATGCTTTTTAAATATTGACACAGCATTAGCTTTATTCCAGTCTTCTGGAATTTCCCAAGTGTTCCAAGTCCTAATTAAAATCAACATGAACAGTCCACCAGGCTCCTCCAGCAGCTCTTTCAGAACTCTAGTTATCTGATTTAAACATATCTAACTTTAATAGCTGCTGTTTAATGTCCCCGTGAGTTACTTTTGGAATGGAAAGACTGTCAGCGTCAACATCTTGTGATATGAGTTACATCATCTGTTTTTCTCCAAATTCAGGAGAGAAATATTTATTGAACACTTTTGCCTCTTCTGCATGATTGTTGATAATTCTGCCATTTCCATCTAGTAATTTACCACTACCATTGTTAGGATTAATTTTGTACTTTTAAAAACTTCCTTCTTATTGTCATTGGTTGATCATTGCTTTCTGATAGCTTCCTTGGCCAACTTTCTACAATTCTGACCTTCTAACTTAGATTCTTTACTATTGACTTCCCCTTTCTTCCATATATTTTATTTGGAGAGTGTTGGATTTCCTACCAGGGAGACACCAGCAGGGTCCAGAGACAGCCTCATCTCCTGTATTAAGCTCTGGCTAGTAGCTATGTGATAAATGTGATGACCCTGCTTCCATCTGTCAGCTGGGAGACACAAAGGTTCTCTCTTTCCCCTCTCTGATGCCTCCTGGCTGCTCTAGGCAAAGTGGGGTGGGACTCTGTTAACATGTGCCTCACAGAGCTTCCATTTACCTGGTGCTGCTGGTCTGTGAATAGTGGGGTTGTGAGTGAGGCAGCAGATACTGAGAGTTGGACCCTTGCTCTTTCAGGGGCCAGTGACTTTTGAGGAGGTGGCTGTGTATTTCACCATGGAGGAATGGGCTCTGCTGGACCCTGTTCAGAGAGCCCTCTACAGGGAAGTCATGCAGGAGAACTATGAGACAGTGGTCTTGCTGGGTAAGGAGTCCTCTCTCCTGGGTTATTAGAAGCTCTAAAGAACCTGAGCAGTAATAACTTTATATCTTTATTCATCATCCAAGTTTTGACAAGTTTCTTTGCCCCCCTTTTTTTCCTTATCTCCAATACACTAGCGGGCAGCAGGGAAGGATGAGATAATGAGAGACGAGGAGGGAACAGAAGCTCCCGAGGTGCCGGGAGGTGGTGCCCCTCGAGTAATGAGAAGAAGGCTATGTTTACTAAACCGTATCGCTAAATCAACCATGGCTAGATCGATCTCAGAGAGTCAATCCCGGCTGTAGTGTCGACTTGCCCTTAATAACCCATTTCTTTATGTTCACCTCCTTGCCCCTCCACGCATGTTCCAACTAATAAGCAATACTCTGATTGTGACATCTTACCTCTAGCGAGTATAAAATTGCCCACAAGACGTGAGACTAGGTCATAGATCATAAAATCAGGTTGGGGTCAAGAAAAGTGAGAGTTTGGAGAGAGTCTCGTCCCCCCTCACCCCATCTGCAGCAGCCACAAGATGTCTTCCCTCCAGGCTCCTTGGATCTTTGAGCCCATCCCTCCTGAGGTTGAATGACCCAGGTCTTGTTTCTTACATTCTCCTTTTCCGGAAGAATTAGAGGCTGTTGCACCTGGACTTTAGCATTTAATTCCCCAGCCTTCTCCTCACATTGGGGGAGTTTAATTCTCCCTCCCATTACGCCTGAGTCACTAGATGTCCTAATGCCCCAAAATATCTTTTTGCAATGTCACAGTTCAGGGGTAGCCAAACCTTTGACCTGCCTCCATGGTCTGCTCAAGAAATGGCCCCTCAGGTATCAGGTCTCTTGCCAGCCCCTCTCTGTGGGTAGGGACCCATATGCCTCTCCTTTTTGACCAGTGTGTGAGGATTGCAGCTTGTCCTCCACTGTCTTTGCTGGACTAACGTCCAGTTCCTGTGCTTTGCTTTCTCTCCAGGGGCTGTGAGCAGTGTGTCTGAGATAGACGTGGGACTTTTGGTGATGCTTGTATGACGCCAATACACACCTCAATTTCCTGCTGTGATTGGTATTGTTATGATTATAAAGGGCAGGAGACATGAAGTGTTTTGTCACCTAGCTGTCATGGGGTGATATGAATGGGTCATGAAGGACTGGCTGGGAGTAACCTACATCAATGGAATATACCCGACAGAGACAAGGAATGACTGTCACCCAGGGCTGCCCAGAGGATTCAAGAGGCCTGAGGTCTTTGGAAGCATGTCCCCCTTACCCTCTGACACCACAGAGCATTTCCCCCATGTCCTCCTTACCAGCTCTGATGCCGCAGAGCATTTACCCTGTGTCCCCAGTTCCCTGTTCCCTCTCCTGTTTGACTCAGTTTATATAGTAATATTCTCAGCTATGCTTTTGCTTAACCAATCATTGTACTGAAATTTAACTAACTAATCCTAACACATTGAAACATAATTCTCTAACCAACTGTATCCCACTATTCTAATTAACTTACACCTAGCAAAATTATTATGCAGCAGACAAAAACAGTTAGAGAACCAGACTGATTAACATTGTAAAAGTGGTGGCCATAAAGATAAAACAATACAAAAATGAGGGTTTCACAACCACAAGCATTGAGAAGTGATTTCTTGCCAAACAGGCTGCTATCCAACTAAGTTTTCTTTAACCATCTTAAGATCTGTTTCTTTATCTGGTGGTGATGGGCACTATCAGGATAGGATCATCTTCCTAACCGCCCAATAGCACCTTATTTCAGTGTGACTGGTTTGGGATGTGAGGATGTGACCCTTCGCTTCCCAGCTTATGGCTGAACCTGCTGCTTAGCCAAAGGCCTTAGCCTAAGAACAAGGCCTCAGACTGTCACAGTAAGAGAAGGCCCTTACAAATACAGACAGTGATTTTGATTCTTTGTTTTCATATTCCTGTAAGTAGCTAAGTGATAAAAATGCACCTAAGTTCTTAAACTATAGGCTTTACAGGCAGGCCTGAATATCTCTATTCTAACAGTGGGTTCTATCCCTTCTCGCATTCTGTATCTGTCTTGTGTATTTAGATTGTAAATTCTTCAGGTCATGGGCCATCTACTATTCTCTGTTTGTACTTTGCCTAGCACAATGGGGACCCACTGTTAGGGGGTCCTTAGGCACTAAGGTAACGAATATGATTTATAACCATAATAACTCTCCGGCTACTTTGAGCCAAGGAAGCTGGCCTTGGGTGTTACTGCTTAAAAATGAGCTGGGGGTTAAAATCATGGACTATTCTTTGTGACAAGTATCCCACAAATTCCACTGACCTCCCTCGTTTTCTTTGCCTGCAGCAGGGTTTCCAGTTTCCAAACCTGATGTGATCTTACAGCTTGAATGAGGGGAAGAGCTGTAGGTCCCAGACCTCCAGGGCTCTAGAAAGAAGTGCTTCCAAGAGCTGCCTTCCCAGGTGAGGACTTGGTTAAACCAACTCAACAACTGTGTGGGAATGCAGGAAACATTGGAGATGCCCTATAAAGACCCTGTAAGCTCTCCAAGTTCAGGATTGTTCCCTGCAGGTGTGGAATCATTATGGCAGATGTGACTCATGGCTTCCCTCCTATTCTGACTGACAACTGGCAGCAGGTCGCTCCCCGATCTCACTTTCCCCTGAGTGTTCTTATAAGATGCAGACAATAACTGATCCCTTCTTCTCTCCTCTGGGGAAGGTTTTGGGGAAAATCAGCTCCTGATAGGTTTGATCTCTCCCACACATATTTTGGATTGTTATCTCTTTGTCCATTCCTCTCTCTGAGATTTTCTTTCTTTCCGGTGCAGATAGTGATCTATGTCTGGATTCTCTCTGTCTCCCTTCAGGTGATGGGATGGTGAGTCAGAATGAGGAGGAGAAATCCCATCAGAAAGATGCTGAGCAAGGAGAACCACATGGAACTTTATCAGGAAGATCCAAAGGGAATGTTTCCGGGAGTTGTACACTCTCAGAAAATACAAAAGCCTGTGAAACTCAGCAGAGGCCAGAGGGAAAGTTTAGTATCCTCTCAGACCCTGTAACAAGCGACAGAATCAACTTGGAAGAGACACGCTTCACATGCCATGAATGTGGGAAAAGCTTTAGTCAGAGCTCTGCCCTTTTCAGACATCAGAGAATCCACACAGGTGAGAAACCTTATGAATGCTCTGAGTGTGGGAAATGCTTCACTGATAGTTCAGCCCTCATCTCACATCCAGGACCAGTGCTAGGGTTTTGAGCGCCCTAGGCGGACGGCAATTTCGCTGCCCCGCGCACTGGTCCCGCGGCTCCAGTAGAGCTGCTGCAGTGGTGCCTGCGGGAGGTCAACTGGAGCCGCGCAAGCAGCTGACTGTCCGCAGGAACGACTGTGGCAGCTCCACGGGAGCTGCCTGTCACCCCCTCCAGACACCCTGGACTGCCGTCTGCCGCAGCGGCAGCTGGCAGCCTGGGGTTTCCCTGGGCCAGGGGACTCCTGCCCCTGGGTTGCCAGCTGCCAGGGTGGCGCCCTGACCTGGGGGACACCCTGGGCTGCTGGCTGCCACGGAGGTGCCCTGACCCGGGGGACACCCTGGGTTGCCGGCTGCCATGGAGGTGCCCTGACCTGGGGGACACCCTGGGCTGCTGGCTGCCACGGAGGTGCCCTGACCCAGAGGACACCCTGGACTGCCAGCTGCCGCCGACAGCTCAGACTCCCTCTCTTGTCCCAGCAGTAGCAGCTGCTCAACCATTTAAAAAAAATGTGGGGGCGCTTTTTGACGCCCTCAAATCTCAGCGCCCTAGGCAACCGCCTAGTTTGCTTAAATGGTTGCACCAGCCCTGCTCACATCAGCGAATCCATCCAGGAGAAGCGCCCCACACATGCTCAGAGTGCAGGAAAATCTTTAGTCGGAACTTTACCCTGAACACACGTTGTAGATCCACACAGGAGAGAAGCCCTGCACAGGCGCTGAGTGCGGGAAAAGCTGCAATTGGCTCTCAAACCTTATCAGACATAGAAAAATCCACATGAGTGACAAACCCTATGGATGCTCTGTGAGTGAGAAATGGTACTTCAGTCATTCAGGCCTCATCTTATGTCATAGAATCAACACAGGAGAAAGGCCCCCACACATGCTCTGAGTGCAGGAAAAGCTTCAATCAGCGCTCAAGCTTCATTAGACATCAGAAAATCCACATGAGATAGAATTGTAATAAATCCCGTGACTAGGCTTAGCCAAAATATCTTTTAAAAAAATTGCATTTGCTAATTCCCACATAGTGATTTTTGTACCATCTTCACTGTGGTCTCTCAGCTCCATTAGATAAGTTGCCTTCTTCTGCCTTTTGCAGCTCATCCATCTTTGGACTCAGTCTTATGATCTTTTCTATCAATTCCTTTCTTTTTGAGTCATAGGAATGTGTGTCCCTCCTGCCAGGAATGTTCATCAGCTCCAGGTGAGGGAGAGAGGTTTGATCCCAACAAGGGACACTTGTTGCAGGCACAGAGGGTACCTGAGGCAAGCAACAGTGGTCCGTGCCTGGAGTGCTTAGCGCCAATAAACACACCAGGGTGGAGAAGCCAGCAAAGTTTATTTGAGATCTCAAAGCGGTGCTGGGAGACACAGCATGCCTCAGATCCAGCACACACAATACAAACAGGTTACCTTTTTTATACTTTACTTTTAACTAAGCCCTTCCCTTTTCACTCCCTCCTCCTTGTAGCAGTTACATTAAGCAGTTACACTAAACAGTTAATCAAAGCTGGCGACTACAAGTCTCGCTTGTTAGGTCCACTCCTTTGAATTACGACCTTGTCCTTTCTTCTTTGTGAACCATTATCTTCTCTCCCTCGGCCAAAAGTATGCAGGCCTCGTTAGTTCTGCCTTATACTGGTTTGAGCTGTATGGCAACTGATAACGGATGTTGCACCTGGCCTTTTCTATTTATTGGCCTGTTAGGTCAATTAGAGTTTAAACATGGAAGGACTTTTGCTCACCAGAGGCCTAAAACAGGGAGACTTTATATCCTTATTGCCTTCCACTTTTCCAAGTTACTTAGGGTTATGCTTTTGTGACACCAACACACTGAGGCAAAAACTACTTCTGCCTTCCATCCACTAGGACTGTATATGTCGTTGGCTGCTCAAGTTAGTGATCTTAATGTAAAAGTTGTAGTGCAGATGCAGCCCAGGTGCAGTGATTGGCATTAGTTTTCCCCTTGACCTGACCTAAACTCCATCACTTCTCCTAGTCTAAACAAACCCTGAGCATCACAGTTATACTGTTCCCCCATTTCAAAGCGATTGCTAGTCATCAAGTTCTCCCTTGGGGAACAAATTGTTTCATTCCCAGTTGCTCTGATGTTGCTTCAGGTTGTGCTGGAGAGCAGATATTTTTATTATCATTTTCCACACTTAAAATATATTGAACTATAACAAAGAGCAGGAACAGGCCAGGGATAGGGAAAAAAGTCATTTCACCCATTGTAACAACAGATGTAGTTAGGGTAAGTCAGAGGGAGTCCCTTATTCCCCATCACTATTCTCCTTCAATCCATGCTAGAACCTAAGAATCCTTTTCCTTTCCCCAGTTGTGGGATGGGAGGCTTTCAAAAGTGCTCCCTGTGCTATAGTACATGGCTAAGCTCAGAGAATAAACCCTAAATCTCCCCTGAGTTTTGCTTTTTGAATTCTGTATTTCCGATTACTTCAAGTCTGGGCACTGTGATTATTTACCAGTTTCTCTAGTACTGTTCCTACCACTGTTTCTGTAACATTTTTTGTTTTTTATGGGACAGGGTTTTTATTCCTTTGTCTAACCCCAACCTGGAAGGCCAGGGTGTGTGTTTTCTCTGGCTCCTCCCCACAGACAAATCTGACATGGTTGAATCTGCCAGGAGCAAACAAAAAGCCCCACGGGTCACACACACAAAGCAGACACACACACACAAGACACAGAAGAAAGTGAATTATATGAGCTATCAACATTTCCACTTTCCCACAGCATGTTAGTTCTGAAGGTTGTTTTAATTTGTTTATTTTCTTGGAACCAGAAATGGGGAAAGAGAACACTGGAGTCAGTGGAATTACACCAGGAAGGGATAAGTCTCATGATTCGTCACTAACCAAAGGCTTTGTAAACAGAGCGATAATGTTACTGAATGGTCTGGCTAACACTGCAGTTAGACACAATCAGCTCTATGGGTGGTAAATTGACAGAGGCTCTGCTGCTGATCATGAAATAGCAGCTTTTTAAAGGTAATGTGCTTCTATTTCAGTGCCTCTGGAAGTACAGAAAACAATGATCTGTGTTAAAGGAAAGTTGCCATTTCTCAGAGCTACAATTTCTATTGTGTGTATACAGGAAGGTTGGAATGTGTAGCAGGTAGTTTGGTAAAGCTTAGCTATTTTATGTGGGTAATAGGCTCCTGCCCATCTCCAGCAGAGGTTTCAATCACATATTATGGCAACTTACCGAATGTCACACAAATTAGTCCATTCCTCCCCATATTCAGTCTCTGACCGGAATGTTAGAATGAGGCAGAGAACCGGGAAAGCATCACAGCAGGAATACATTAAAAAGTGGGATTAATCAGAGCTGGGATGCAGACAGAGCCTGTTCTACAGCTGGTGAAGTGACAGGGACACACTCACACGAGTGCTGGCTCTGAAATAACAGCAGAAGCAGATTGAAGAGAATGAGCTCCTGTGGGAGCTATGGGCAGCTGCCCTGTCAGTGCATCACTCACCTGGCAGGTGTTACACAAAACGCAGCACTTCCCCTCTGGAAGAGAAACACTTCCCCTCACTGCCACCACTTCATTATGCTGTCCATGAGGCTGTTTGTCCTGCAGGATTTTGATCTCTTCAGGTGGTCCATGTTGATTCATAACAGAGCCATTAGGGGAGCAGGAGTCATCCCAATGGAAATCTCTCCACTTCTTTCTTAGTGCTTAGCCCTGGCTTTGGAGATGACATTAGCCTTATTCTGTCTTGATTTTAGGTAGGATTTTGATCACCTTCTGGGGCTTGTCAGCTTAGAACTTTTGAGGGCTTTTCTCTGCCATTTTGGTCCCCACAGCAGTCAGTACGTTCTAGACATGGGCACAGTGACCTTCCTGAAGACCTTGACAGCTTTAGCCAGCTTCTTGGGGGCTATTTTCCTGCTCACAGCCACTGTCTTCTTCTCATGCCTTGTCCTGGGGGCCCAGCTGCTGGTTGAATGTGAAGGAGCCAAAGTGCTGGTGACTTTAGCCCACACCAAGTTGCCTTTGCTCGTCAGACTCCTGAACTGCCAACTGGACTGTGGTTCTTGTTCTTCTGCACAGCACAGCCCTGGACAGGAGGGATCTGCAAATGTACATTCATATGATCCCTTTGTTTAATGGATGAAAACATAAACTAGACACTTAGAGAACTGGAACAGATTTCAGCTGATGGGCAGGTTTGCTAGGTTTTTATGCATTTGGACAGTGAAATGTTATGTGTTTACATTCATTTCAAGCATCCCCGTATAGTGGAGCTCCTGAACATACTAGAGAATGGAAATTAAAATGTTTTCCCTTTTTTCAAAAATAAACATAAAATAATAGGCTTCTTAGAAGGCACTTGAATTTGAAGCAAGGACCACTTGATCTGCAGTCAAACACTCTGCGACTTAGCTGTACCCCCATGAGAGCAGATACTTTCCCCATTGTAGCTGAAGCACATCAGTGATTCGAATAGCAGAGCCAGGTTCTCTCTGGGGCACAGAGATTTTTCGGGGAATTGGTGGCTCCTTTCTTTCCTCACTCTGGAGTAAACTCAGCTTTTTATTCCATGGTACATAGTTTTATGAATAACAACAGCAGCTTGAAGAAAGAGGAGAGTGAATATCTCCCTCTCAGGGCTGAAGGTGGCCACGTCCCCTCTGTCTGACCGTTGCCATTGCAGAAGAGAAGGTTTCAATGGAATTGAATGCCCTGGCTCAGACTAGAGACACAGAAAGGTTTTGCTGTTCGCTGAACAGCAAAGGAAATTGTGTCTGTATGTGAAACTGAGGAGCGACATGAAATGCCCACAGGGTGGCACAATGGCCTAAGCTAAGGCAAGAGGGTGAAGGAATGGGGCTGAGGAATGACTGAAGTGGACTCAGCTGGGATTGAAATGACATTTGTTTGTGTCGGGTAGTGAGAAATGTGACATTAATTCAGATGCAGGGTTGAGGCGTCTTTAGCTCCTTGTAGAACTAGAACTTGATTTCCCAGAAGGGAGAAAGGGAAGGTCTGGAGCTGCCTTTAGTCCCTGGCTGGAGCAGTGTATAAAAAAGTCTCCACAGACGCAGCTGGCAATTACAGGCCACTAAGGCTAGCTTCAATACCAGGCAAATTGGGTGAAATTGTAGATCCCAATTGTTAGACACATAGGTAAACAGAATTTGTTGGGTGTAGCGGGGTGGTTACCTGCTCGTGCCCTGCAGGGCTTGAAAGAGCCCAGGAGAGGGCTATGGTTGGGGGCAAGAAGCCTGGGCTGAGTGGGGAAAGTAGGCTCAGCTGTGGCCATGCCCCAATCAGGCCCAGCTGGCCCTAGAAGAGGCTGTGAGCCAGAAGTCCAGTCAGTCTCCCTCTGCTTATAGTGAGAGAAGGGCCTGGCTGCAGGGACCCAAGCAAGGCATCTAGCTTGGGAGCAGGGCTGGGGAAGGGCCAGAGGAGCTGGGAGCTCTGGTCTGGAAAGCCCCCAGGCTGCAGATCTGACTATAGGCTGAATAGGTGCAGGGTTGCAATGGGGCAGCCCATGGGGAAGCAGAGGTCCAAACCCCTTTGCCTGTGATGGGTGGCTCATACTGCAGTCTGCCCCAGTGAATGGGGGCTAGATGGAGACTGGGCAGTAGCCAAGACTGAGGTGAAGTGGGGATAGTGAGTGGGGGTTCCCCTGGAGGGCAAGACCCATAACTGTGGGGGTACTGCCAGTGGTCAGCACCCTGTAAAAGGGTACCGGGGTCCTGGGAGGGACAGGGGGCCAGCTGCAGTAAGGTGGATCACCGGTCTGCAGAGGGCACACTGACGGCTGGAGAGCTGATTCCCAAGACGACCAGGAGGAGGCACCGCCGGTTGAGTCTGCCCCCGCTTACATTGGGGAAGAATGAACATGGTTTTTGTAAAGGAAAATCATGCCTCACAGAACTACTATAATTCTTTGAGGGAGTCAACAAGCATGTGGATAAAGGTGATCCTGTAGATTATAGTATACTCAGATTTTCATAAAACCTTTGGCAAGGTCTCTCCCCAAAGGCTCTGAAGCAAAATGGGATAAGAGGGACAGTCCTCTCTGGGATAGATAACTGGTTCAAATGCAAGAAAGAAAGGGTCTGATTTTCCAAATGGAGAGAAGTAAATAGTGGTGTCCCCCTGGGGTGTCTACTGGGACCAGCACTGTTCAACTTACTCCTAAGTGATCTGGAAAAAGGGATAAACAGTGAGGTGGCAACATTTGCAGATGATACAAACCAACTCAAGTTAGTTACGTCCAAAAAAGAGTGCAAAGTGTGACAAAGGAATCTCACCCAACGGAGTGACTGGGCAACAAAAAGGCAGATGAAATTCAATGTGGATCAGTGCAAAGTAATGCACATGGGAAAACATGATCCCAATTCTGCATCTAAACTGACGGGGTCTAAATTAGCTCTTACAACTTACGAAAGAGATCTTGGAGTCACTGTAGATACTTCTCTGAAAACATCTATTCCATGTGCATCGGCAGTCAAAAAAGCAAACAAAATGTTTGGAAGTCATTAGGAAAGGGATGGCTAGCAAGACAGAAATATAATATTGGCTATCTATAAATCTATGGTATGCCCACATCTTGAATACTGGAGCTGGTCCCCCATCTCAAAAAGATATATCGGAATTCGAAAAGATACAGAAAAGGGCAACCAAAATGATTAGGGGTCTGGAACAGTTTCCACGTGTGGTGAGATTAATAAGACTGAGGGGAGTTTTCAGCTTGGAAAAGAGATGACTAAGGGAGGGGGCTAGGATAGAGGTCTATAAAATGATGATGGGTTTGGATAAAGTAAATAAAGAAGTATCAAAGGGTAACATGTGTTAGTCTGGATCTGTAAAGAAGTGCTATTTACTCCTCATAATACAAGAACTAGAGGTCACTTGATGAAATGAATAGACAGCAGGTTTAAAACAAACCAAAGGAAAAGACGGTTACTCACCTTTGTAACTGTTGTTCTTCGAGATGTGTTGCTCATATCCATTCCAATTAGGTGTGTGCGCCATGTGCACGTTCGTTGGAAGATTTTTACCCTAGCAACAGTCAGTGGAGTGGCACCGCTATGGTGCCAGATATATACTCCTGCTGACCCGACCGTCCCTCAGTTCCTTCTTGCCGGCTACTCCGACTGAGGGGAAAGAGGGCGGGTTTGGAATGGATGTGAGCAACACATCTCGAAGAACAACAGTTACAAAGGTGAGTAATCGTCTTTTCTTCTTCGAGTGCTTGCTCATATCGATTCCAATTAGGTGATTCCCAAGCCTTACCTAGGCGGTGGGGTCGGAGTGAGACTTTGCAGAATGTAAGACTGCTGAGCCAAAGGAGGCATCGTCTCTAGACTGCTGGACCAATGCGGAGTGTGATGCAAAGGTGTGGATGGAAGACCAGGCAGCCGCGTGACATATTTCCTGGATGGGAACATGGGCCAGGAAAGCGGCAGATGAGGCTCGAGCCTGAGTAGAATGGGCGGTGAGATGGCCAGCCGGAACTTGAGCCAAGTCATAGCATGTCCGGATACAGGGTGTCACCCAAGATAGGATTCGTTGGGAAGAGACCGGCAGCCTTTCATCCGGTCTGCAACAGCTACAAAGAGCTGAGGCGAACATCGGAAGGGTTTGGCCCTCTCGATATAAAAAGCGAGAGCCCTGTGGACATCCAAAGTATTCAGCTGTTGTTCCCGACGTGATGAGTGCAGCTTTGGGAAAAAAACTGGTAGAAAGATGTCTTGATTAACGTGGAAGGCAGAGACCACCTTAGGGAGGAATGTCGGGTGCGATCGCAGTTGTACCTTGTCCTTGTGGAATACCATATACAGGGGAACCGCAGTCAAAGCTCAAAGTTCCAAGACTCGTCTAGCCGAGGTGATAGCGACGAGGAAGGCTGTCTTCCAGGAAAGGTACAGCAGCGAGCATGTGGCTAAAGGCTCAAAGGGGGGACCCATAAGCCTAGCTAACACCAGGTTTAGATCCCAAGTAGGGGTCGGGCGTTTGACCTGAGGGTACAGCCATTTTATCTTTTTGCCTTGCTAAACTCCCTCCCAACCTTGTGGGGTCCCAGACCCGGTATTGAGCCTGAGCTGAGATGTCTACACTGCAAATTTACCCCCCATGGCCCAAGCCCCAGGAGCCTGAGCTGGCATGGGGCAGCCCTGGGTGTTTCACTGAAGTGTGGGCATAGCCTAGCATTACCTCTACACTGCCATTAACACACCCAAGTCACTATTCTCAAACCCTGGGTCAGCTGATTCAGGCTTGTGCGGCTTGTGCTGAAGGGTAATAAAATTACAGTGTAGAAACTTGGGCTTGAGTCTGGCCTCTGAGACCCCATGAGAGGTGAGGGTGTCCGAGCCTGGGCTCCAGTCTGAGCTCAAATGTCTACACTGCAGGTTTTAGCCTCACAACCTGAGCCCCAGGAGCCCAGATCAGATCATCCAGGCCATATGGGCCACAGGGCTTTTATCCCAGTATAGATGCACTCTCAGGGTGTGTCTCCATTGCAATGTAAGCCAAGGATTAGTAGAAGTCATGTCAGCAGCTCCAACACATAAACATAAACCACGAGGAAAAGACCCACCCACAAATAAGCTGGGCAGTGTCCTTCTCCCTATGGTTCGTAAGTCCAGCAACCAGAAGTCCTTTAACATGAGCCATCCCCTCTCTACACCCCACTCACAGCTGTTGTCCTTAGTCAGTGCAAGCCCAGAGGTGCCTCTGTAGAGTTCACCTGCCATCCTGGGTGGAAAAGGGGGAAAATAAGAAGGCACTGTACTCACTATGTTGTCTAGGGTCTCACTCATCCCTCCACAGCCACTCTGTCCTAAAGTTGGTCTAACACATACATTTTAGTATCAGGCCCCAACCCATTTGGCTTTGGAACCCATGCACCTGCCTAGCAAGTGCTATTGAACTGGGGGTGAGTCCCTCCACCGGGGTCTGCCAAGCACAGTTCTGCTGCCCTTGATTCACACAACAAGGATAACAACCCTTTATTTCTCCTGCCCCAATAACCAGGAGACTGGGAATCCAACGCCAGCCAAAAGAGATCATTTAGGCAAGCAATTCAACCTATTTCCAACATACTGTAAAATCCACATGCAGACTCATACATGAAACCTTGCAAGAAAATCTTCCTGAGGGGGTCTGAGGCACCTGTTGCTGGAGGGAAGGAGGGAGCTGTGGGTTGGGACTGAGGAGCAGTGTGACGAGGAGGGGCCTGTGGGTTGGGATTGAGGGGCACTGGGAATAGGAGGAGGCTGTGGGTTGGGACAGAGGAGACGGGTGAAGAGGAACAGACTCTGGTTGGGAGTGAGGAGCAGTGAGCATAGGAGGGACTGAGGGTTGGGATTGAGGGGCACTGGGCAAAGTGGGGACATGGGTTTGGGCTGAAGAGCATCCTCATTTGGGGATCCAGCAGGACAGGGGAAGGCAACAGGTGATTCTAATTCTGTAGGGATATTTTGTGTGTGTGTGTGTGCAGGGGAGGAACATGCCATATGCCCAGAGGCCTTTATTCCTCCAGCCTGCAAGGACAGAGGGGCTGTCAGGAAGTTGCCCCTTCGAGCTCCCCCACACAAAGGCCCTTCTTAGGAAAGACAAAATCCTGAAGAAAAAAAATAACATCAAAGAGGACTCCAGAAAGACAGATTTTTAAAATCTAGTGAGTAGTTTATCACCTGATCAGGGACTTGAACCCTGGATCCTCAAATTAAGATGAGCTAATTAGGCTTACAAAGCAGAAGAGCCGGATGGTGCAGAGATGAAGCTAGTTAAAAAAAAGAGAGGAAACAATAGGGGAAACCTGCTGCTCTCTCTCTCTTCCCAGCCCTGGCCTGGCCTGGTATTAGTGCTGGTTAAAAAGAGGGGGAAATAGCGGCATCTACCAGCCCTTCATAGCTGTACAAGACTCAGGCTCAATACAGAGGTGCCCATCTGCAAGTGCCGAATGGTCGGATTGGCTAATGCAGCCTGTAGACGTCCAGGGCACACTGGGATATCGAGCCAAGTGTCCATCACCATCACTATTTCAAAGGGATAATGATAATGATGGGAAGGTTCACAACTGACTCAGTAGTTGCATACAAAGGTGCACGTTTGGCAGTTACATTGGGAAATTCTGGCTCCTTCTCAGGCTCAGGTTGCCCCCTGCCCCCCGGTCTAGATGTAGAAGTTACAACATTTAAACTTGACAGAGGGGCCATTTTCCCCCTCATTTCACATCTTTACATCCAAACACGATGACTTTCTGAATGAACCCACCTCGTTCAGCCACAAGGTCTTGGGGTGGAGGTAGGAGTCAGGGCCGGCTTTAGGCCAATTTGCCCAATTCCCCCGAATTGGGCCCCGTGCCGGCCGGCAATGTCTCTCCCGGAAGCAAAGCTCCGGGGCTTCCAACGGTGAGTGTTTGACCCTGTGATTCCACGTGAATATGGGTTGGTTTTGTGGTTTTCGTGGTGTTGCTGTTTGAGGGTGAGTATGTGCCTGCCTGTGTCTGTTTCAAAACTAAAGTGGGGATCATGTCATGTAACCCAGTGTTGGTGACACTAGGCATAAATCTAGGTAACTCGGGAGGGTGGGAAACCACAAGTGTCAATGAAGCCCTTCTGCTGTAGGCCTTAATGAACCAATGTTCCTCCATGTTAAACACTTTGTGTAACCTAGTGTAACCTCATATGTTAAGAGCTGTAAAATGTAGTGTTAGCAGTTAGTTTTCGGTTGTAACAGCCAGTTCTCTGCTGTAATACATTGAAGCTCGGCTAAAACACGCTCAAGGTCGTTTTAAGATACTGTACACTTGTCTCAGCAGCAGAGGGTGCGAGAAAGGGAAGTCAAAAGATTGAATGAGAGAAGATACTGCAGCTAGATGGGAAAGGAGGGGGGAGTAAGAAATCAGCTAGTCAGCAAAAAAGTTTTGTAATAAACAACTGGAATATAAAAGGAAAAAACTGCTTGTTTTAGATGTGCAGAATCTGAGATTGTTATTTCTCCCTGGCACCTTATTTGAGCTCAAATAAATTTGGTTGTTTGCTTCTCCACCCTGTTGTGTTTATTGGCGCGGCACACCAGGCAACGGACCCCCCGCTGTTGCTTGGCCTCAGGCAGTTATCTGCCGGCAACACCAGGGAAAAAGCCCCGAGCTGGAACTTAGTGAGAGTTCATAAGAGTAGGGCACTTGGGGTTAGGGTTAGGGTTCCTATGGGTAGGGCTTCCCACCGTAAGGTTAGGGTTTCTAAGGATAGAGCACTTGCAGCTAGGCTGAGAGTTCATAAGGGTAGGACACTTGGACCAGGTGAGAGAGAGAGAGAGAGGGAGGTTTGTAGGTGGAAATCAAATAATCAAGAGGGGAGAATGTGAAAGGTCTGCAACACGGCATGGCAGGCTGAGACTTTTATCTCCCCCTCATCCCCTGCAGAAGGGGAAACTGAGGCAAGGCGTGATCTGATTCCCCTCTCCAAATTATTTTGCAAAGGAAGGGGACTAGGGCTTCTATCTAAACCAGTTCCCTTCCCATCCACTCTGCTTTCCCTGCTGCAAGACCGCTGTAGGGGCTGAATATTTCCGTTAAACTATGGCTCCTTCATTTGCCCGGCAACAATAAAATAGACTGGCTTGGGGGGGGTTAATAGCCCCCCCCAAAGCTGTGTGGCTATTAAGGGGGTTTGGGGAGGGACATGATAATATTCTAGATCAGTCAAATGCCCAGCTCAGCTTTCTAGCCATCCAGCAGCTCTAGGGCAGGGAGGGAAGGTGCTCTTGGTGCAGAGTGGTCATAAACCAGGGGTGAATTTAGCGGGGATTTGGGGGTCCTCTTGAAATCCCACCTGATGCAGCCATACAGAATCACTGGCAGCGCTGGGAGAGGCCATAAGTGGAAGCAGGTGGCCTGGGAGTGGGGGGACATTGCCCTCAGTCCTGGGCTTTGGGATGGACTAGGCTGGGTGGTGGGTTCAGTCTAGTCTTCCAGCCTGTTGCTCACTGGAGTTTGTGGTTTTCATCTGGCTCCACTGAAAAGATCAAGCAAGCCCAGTAGAAAAGGGGGGTGAGAGAGGCAGGAAAGGGGTTGTAAGGGGTTTAAATGACCCATCAGCGAAAGAGTAAAACTAGAGTTTGACTGGGTTTCCCCCCAGCCACCACTCCTGCAAACACTGGGGAAGGGGCAGCTCCATCCCCCACTGAGGCTATGGTGAGGGGCTTCAGGGGATGAAGGAAGCCACATGGCAGTCCCTTTCCCCCAGCACCCCCCTCCAGCCCCCAAACTCTGTCCCAAAGCCTGCGACCAACCCCTCTGCACTCCCTCCCAGAGCCTGCACCCCTCCACCCTTCCTGTACCCCACCTCGTGCCCCAGCCCAGAGACTGCACCTAGCATCCAAACTCTGTCCCACTCAGCCCAGGGCAAAGCTCCTTGGTCTGGCTCCCAGCCCCTCTCCAAGGGTTGCAGCTGTCTGGAGGTGCCTTCCACACCTTACTAATTCACACCTCATTCATTCAACAAGACAATTGATTACAAAGGGGGGGAAGATCTTATTCTACTCCTAGCAAAAAGACACTTTTCTTTTACCTTAATTACACTATCTTTGGGGCCTGCTATAACATATTACCAAAGTTCAATACAAAGTCATATAAAAGTTATAAAAAAATGCATAATACAGAGATTTATCTACAACTGCATTGATTGACTGCTGTGTGCAGTAATATAGTGACCCCTGGGTCTTTGAATGAGGCTTTATACTTGCGGGGGAAGTGAGGGGGCAAGTGGCGGGTGGGGAAAGAGGCAAGCACTGAGCCAGCAGGAGTTCTAGGGGCAGGCATGGGGGTTTCCGGCAAGGGAGGGAGAAGGTGAAAGGAGGCGAGTGGTGGGTGGGGGACTGAATAGGAGGGATGCAGCAAGCCAGCGGGGGGGTTAGGGGGTGAAGAAGGATGTGATGGTGGGGCTGAGCAGGGAGGGGGCAGCCCCTATTTTACTGCTGTGATCTGGTCACCCCACATGTGCTGTTTCTTCTCGCCCTCCCCAACCTTGTTTCGATGGGGCGGAGCTGGGGAAGGAGGGTTTGTTTCCACGGGACCGGGCGGCGCTGGGGGGGGAAAAGAGAGGGCAATTTTATATTAAGGAAATATTTTATAAATTTTAATAAAATAAACATTAGTGAAGAAAATCAGTTGTACAACTATCAAAACAAATTATTTTCCTAATACGAAAGTGTAAATCAGCTAATTAATATATGATGCAATGTATGTAATATATAATTTTGTTATTATTTATATAGTCATGGAAAGTAAATAATACATGGAAGAAATGAAAGGGGTTTTTAAAAGTTTTTTTTGTTTTAGTCATCCCTGCCGGGGCCCCATCGCAACTGTTCGAACTGGGCCCCGCACTTCCTAAAGCCGGCCCTGGTAGGAGTCACTGGGTAAAATTCTCTGGACTCTGTTCCGATTCAGGTCAGAGCAGAGGTACCTAGTGATCTAGTCTGGCTGTAAAATCTATATATCAACACCAAACATGGTGTGAAAATAATCCTCAGAAACGGCTGTTCCCCACCCAGACCCCAGCAAAGGGCTCTCCAAGGAAGGGGGCTGTTGAGGAAGGAAAGAAGAAAAATGTCCTTCTCTCCCTGTAAAAGCAGCAAAGAATCCTGTGGCACCTTATAGACTAACAGACGTTTTGGAGCATGAGCTTTCGTGGGTGAATCCCCACTTCGTCGGACGCATGTAGTGGAAATTTCCAGGGGCAGGTATATATACGCAAGCAAGAAGCAAGCTAGAGATATCGAGGTTAGTTCAATCAGGGAGGATGAGGCCCTGTTCTAGCAGTTGAGGTGTGAAAACCAAGGGAGGAAAAACTGGTTTTGTAGTTGGCAAGCCATTCAGTCTTTGTTTAATCCTGAGTTGATGGTGTCAAATTTGCAGATGAACTGAAGCTCAGCAGTTTCTCTTTGAAGTCTGGTCCTGAAGTTTTTTTGCTGCAGTATGGCCACTTTAAGATCTGCTATTGTGTGGCCAGGGAGGTTGAAGTGTTCTCTTACAGGTTTTTGTATATTGCCATTCCTAATATCTGATTTGTGTCCATTTATCCTTTTCCGTAGAGACTATCCAGTTTGGCTGATGTACATAGCAGAGTCTCTGAGCTACGCTAATAGCTTTGAATCCAAAAGCCAAGCCTGTGCTGATGCAAATTACCTAACTGATAAGGAAAGGTGAGAACTGCCAGCACAAAAGAAGCTGCAAATAAAGAACATACCTGGTCAGCAAATAAATTACCTTCATAAAAGGCATGGTATAACAAGATACCTTTAATAGATTTGATGCTAAAGTTATTGTTAATATTAAACATTAAAATAAATTTAATGTTAGTAAGTACCCCTGTAACAAATTATAGTGTGTATGATTTTTGGAAAAATCATTTAAAGTAATATGGTAATGATGCTTCTCAGCTATTACCTGTGAATAAACTTAAAGCTTAATACAGCAGGAAAAACATTACAAACTTGGTCTGCTATATCAAAGGAAAAACTTGAGGTACACTACCTCATGGACTTAATAACTAAACAGTGGAATAATTTCTGCATAACCCTTACAAAGCAGAAGCCATTAAAACCTGGCCTGCCTATAAAACAAACAACAACAAAAAACACAGGAAAATATGGGAGTAATTCCTCTGTTTTGCCTGCAATAAGCAAGGGTCTTTGTAAAAGAACGGAATCTTTAACCAATAATCAATGCCACCCCAAAAGGGGTAGAAAAATGTTATTTTTGTCTTTCAGATAATCCAAAGTACTGTATAATGGGCTATGCGTATGTGTTAATTCTTGGGGAAAAGTGTTTAAAAAGTGTTAGCAACCCACCAGAAGACAAATGTAAATGTAATGTAAGTACTGTGTTTACCAATAATCACATTTACTGTTTGCCACAACAACAACAGAGTCTCAGCTTACTGTAAGCAGTGATTTAGCTGAGTTCTCTATCAATCTGGCACTGAATGGCAAACAGTTACCAATCATCTGTTAAAAGGTAAACAGGTAACATAGTTCCTAGAAAAAAAAATGTGGAAGGGAAAGGCCTTGAAGCCTCTTAAGCACCCCTGTGAAGAACAGGCATAAGGAGCGCTCAGCTAGGCAGAGGAAGTGGGATTTCAGAGCTGACCCAGCCCCCCACTCCCCTTCACAGATTTTAAAGACAGAAGGGACCCGGTTTATGTCATCTACTCTGACCTCCGGATAACACAGGCTGGGGCATTTCATCCAAGAACTCAGTAGGATTGAGTGGACTTGTAAGGTCTAAAGTTTTTCATTGTTTTGTTTTTGAATGCAGTTATGCAACAAAAAAACCATTACATTTGTAAGTTGCACTTTCACGATAAAGACATTGCAGTACAGTACCTGTATGAGGTGAATTGAAAAATATTATTTTTTCATCATTTTTACAGTGCAAATATTGTAATAAAAGTAATAGAGAGTGCTGTACACTTTGTATTGTGTTGTAATTGGCTTTAGGCCAATTCCACCAATTCCCCTGAATTGGGCCCCGTGCCTAAGAGGGCCCCGTGCCCAGTGAGAATCTCTTCCCTGCCTAGAGGCGACTTTTTAATTTTTACTCACCTGGCAGCTCTCCGGGTCTTCGGCGACACTTCGGCGGTGGGTCCTTCAGTGCCACTGAAGACCTGGAGCGAGTGAAGGACCCGCCGCCGAAGACTCGGAGCACCGCCCGGTGAGTACAAGCCCTATGTGTTTTTTACATTTTTTTTTTATATATAGTCATCCCTGCCGCGGCCCCATTGAAACTGTTCAAATTGCATTTCCTAAAGCCAGCCCTGTTGAAATGAATATATTTGAAAGTGTAGAAAAAGACTGAAAATATTTAATAAGTTTCAACTGGTATTCTATTGTTTAACAGTGCGATTAATCACAATTAATTGTTTTGAGTTAATCTTGAGTTAACTGCAATTAATCCACAGTCCTAATTTAAATAAGTGTTGAAAAATGGAGGAAGGTGCAGAAAAGAGCTACAGAAATGGTTCAAGGGCTGGAGAAGATGCCTTGCAGTGAGACACAGGGAGCTCAGGCTGTTCAGCTTATCAACACCAGCTTATCAGCATACCTCCCTTGGGATCTCAGATCCTGGGATCTAAAGGGCTCTTCAATCTAGGGGAGAAAGTCAGAGCAAGAGGCAGTAGCTGAAGGTGAAAGCAAACAGATTCAAATTAGAAATAAGGCACATTTTTCATAGTGGTGATGATTACCCCTTGGAATAAACTCCCATGGGAAGGGGATGGATTCTCCTTCTCATGGGGGGGTCTTCAAATCCAGGCTGGAGGCCTTTTGGAAGATGCTTTAGCCAAACAGGTTACTAGGCTTCATATGGGGGTAACAGTGAAATTCCTGGCCTGTGATAACTAGGTCAGGCTATACGGGCCACTAGATCTTAAGAGGCATAAGAATGGCCATACTGGGTCAGACCAATGGTCCATCTACCCCAGTATCCTGTCTTCTGACAGTGGCCAATGCCAGATGTCCCAGAGGGAATGAACAGAATAGGTAATCAAGTGATCCATCCCGTTGTCCATTTCCAGCGTCTGGCAAACAAAGACTAGGGATGCCATCCCTGCCCAGCCAGGCTAATAGTCATTGATAGAACTATTCTCCATGAACTTATCTAGTTCTTTTGAACCCTGTTATAGTCTTGGCCTTCACAACATCCTCTGGCAAGGAGTTCCACAGGTTGACTGTGCGTTGTGTGAAGATATAATTCCTTTTGTTTGTTTTAAACCTGCTGCCTAGTAATTTCACTTGGTTACCCCTAGTTCTTGTGTTATGAGAAGGAGTAAATAATACTCCCTTATCCACTTTCTCCTCACCAGTCATAATTTTATAAACCTCTATCATACCCCCCCTTAGTCGTCTCTTTTCCTGCAAAGTCCCAGTCTTATTAATCGCTCCCCAAAGGCAATGAAGGGTTCATTCCATCCAAGCCACCTCTGTTGGGAAGGAAGATTAGATGGAAAATGCACTTTTCAGAAGGTTTAATGTGGCACTGGGCATCTGTCAGGCCATTGACATGGTTTCTTCTGGGAGCAGAGAACGCGACACACTGTTGATACAACGGGAAGTTTTATTTCTCAGTCTGGACACTAAGATAATGTTTAAAATGGCTATTGGGGAAATCTACAAGTTTAAAAGCTTCAACTCTTCTCCAGGCTTCTCTTTCCCACAGTAAGAGCCTCACAGACAGCCTGCAGAAAGAGCAAGAGAGAGAGAGAGTCAGGAATTATGACAGACTACAGGCGGGGGAAGGTACTACATTTATAAACAGCAGGTCCTGCTGTAATGTCACATGCCATGATTGAGTTATGTCACGGTTACAGAAAATGAAGACCATGTTTTTAGAGTCAGAAGCCAAGGCATCAAATTGAAGGGCTGAGCTACCGGCTATACCAGTACAGTTAAAGTGATGCACCCTAGTGTTGAGGCAGTTATGCTGGTATAGGAGTGCTAGTCCTGGGATAACTATTCCTATACGAGAAGGTAAATAAATTACTGATATAAACATGTAGAACTACATCCACTCTAGGGGTGGTACTGGGGTCTACAGTGCTAAAAAGTCACACCCCTCACTGATCTAACTGCCCCAGGACAAGATCTGTACACAGACCAGGCCTTAGGGTCACATGTTACTTATACAAGAGGGCACTATTTTAGTGTGCACTATATAGCCTCAGAACGCTTCTGACTCAAAAGGAACATCAGCCTGTTTCTAGTGGAGGAAGGTCCTCTAGGACACTGAGCTTTCAGGAAGTGACACTAGTTCAGTAACATTCGCTTTGGGCAGGAAGCAGCTTTGCTGGAGTCCACCCTCATTTAGGATCTTCATTCGACTGCCCCCTCATTCCATGGGATTATTGGCTCCTAGCTACAGGACACGTTCTGCTCATGAAAGCCGTGTGCCTTGAGCAAGTACCTTAGTAACTAGTCCCTTCAGAGACTAGACAGCAAATGTCCCGGAGTACAAGACATGCCCAAGACATGAGTACAGTAAGACTCAGGGCTGACCCAGTACAGCAGGGACATACAGGCTCTTGTGATAAACTTGATGTCATATCATGACCCCTCCCCACCTTCCAGACACTTATAAAAGTTCAGTCCCACTTCGATGGTGTCCTGGCCTCATACCATTTCTCCAGGAGTGACCCTTCGGAGTCCATGCTGCTGCTGAGGTGCTCACGGCCTGCATTTGCTGGTTTCCATCATGGCCTGTCTCACCAACACTGGACAATGAGACGGAAATGGAGATGAGTTAGTACACATACACCAGGATGAGCACTTAGCATGGCCCATGTCAGGCTGCCAGACAGCATGTGGGAGCTGTCTGAAGGGACTTTCTGCATAGGACATGCCTGCATCACGGGACTCTGCCTTCATAAGCACCATCCCCGCTGCCACATGCATCGTAGTCCAGGTTACCCAGCTCTGAAAGGCCAGTTCTAAATAGGACCTCATGGCATTCCCTGGGATCTGCCACCTTTGTGTGCTTGAGAGTCCCCCCTTCTGCCAGCTGGACTTTCCCTTAGGGAGTCCTGGCAGGGTCTTTCTATCTTGTTCCATGCCAGAGTGCACTGGATTGTTTCCCCACAATATCCTTGGTAACAAGAAAGTCTTGCCCCCAGGGCAGGGGCAATGCCTTGGTTGTAAGCTGTCATGTGCCTTCCCAGGGCAGCCCACACATGAGTTTGGACCTTCAGCCCAAGTGAACGATGGCCCCCTCCCACCTTGGCAAACAGCCGCTGTTCAGGCACCTGCATGGATTTTACTCCTGGCCGGGAGGGTTTGTGGAGAATGTGCCCACAGTGTCTGGATCATGAGCTCTCTGGGGCATGAGCAGTCTTGGCTTGTTTGCCCAGCCCCTAGCACAGTGGGGTCCTGCTCCCCAGCTGAGGTCCCCAGGTGCTACCACCACTCGGACCCTACTTAGAAAGCACATTTACAGTAACTGGCAGAAGTCAGCATTTCCTGCTGCCATGTGTTTAAACGGGGGAAGGAGCTAGACATGTTCCACTCATAAAGCAAGGATTTCAGGGTGAAGCAGCCAACAGCTGACTACTCCTGCATATCCAGTCTTGCTTTGGAACTCAGCCTGCGTTTCCTTAGAGGGATATTTCACTTCCAGTCCCCACCGCATGCCTGACTTTGCAGCTCTCCTCTCTGCAGGACCCTCCATCTCCATGTGCTGCATGCATTGCATTGCAGGGCACATCCCCTCCAGCAGGGGGCAGCAAACACATGCACATGCAGACACACCCAGAGCAGGGCTCATCCCTCCAGCAGGGGGCAGCGCTTGCACATGTGCACACACATATACACACACACGCTATTGTTCCTGGTCACTGACACCCCCCACAGCACGTGAACTACGACCTCACCAAGAACTACCTGGACCTGGTGGTGACCTACACGTCTGTCATCCTGTTGCTGTCACATATCGAGGACCGCAAAGCCCTGATTGGGATGTACAACTGTGCCCATGAGATGATCCAGGGCAGCGGGTGAGAGGGAACTGGGGGGAGGGGATTGAGGGGGGTTGTGCAGGAGAGGGTGGTTCACACAACGCTGGGCTGGGCCACGGGATCCCTGCTGCCGGGTATGTGTGGGTCAGAGGGCTCCAGGGGGCAGTGTACAAATCCCAGAGGTAGTGCCCATGTGGAAGAGTGAGGTGCACTGGCAAAGCCAGCAAGGTCATTTACCATGAGGTGCATGACCCAGGCATTGCATTGCAGTTCAGGGAGGGATGCACAACCCAGGCATTGGGGGGCAGTTTGCTGAGGGTTGCATGACGCAGGCAGTGGGAACAGTTTGCTGAGGGGGCATGAACCAAATCTCTGCCCTTGCTGTCCCCATGCAGCGACCCCTGCTACGCTCGGCTGGCCCAGATGGTGCTGGAGTATGACACCCCACTCAAGGAACTCACAGAGGAGTTCGGGCCTCACAGCAAGGTGAGTGACACTAGCAATGGGCTATGCTCATGGTGGGAGGGGGTGGCTGGCACTAGTGATAACCACTGGACGCAGCAAGGGGCTGTGGACCAGGGGAGGGGATGGCTGGTACAAGTGATAATCACTGGGCACAGCGAGGGGCTGTGGACCGGGGGAGGGGGTGGCTGGCACTAGTGATATCTGCTGTTCCCAGCTGTCACTGCATGAGAGCAGAGTCTGGGCTGCATGCACGGTCCTGTGAGAGGGCCGGCGCTACCATTTAGGCAGCCTAGGCAATCGCCTAGGGCGCCAGAATAAATGGTGGGCGCCGTTTTGCCAGAGGTGGAGCTGCCGCAGTTGTGCCTGCGCATGGTCGGCGGCTCCGGTGGATGTCCCGCAGGCATAACTGCGGCAGCTCCACCGGCGCCGCGGAGCACCGGACCTTCCGTAAGCACCACTGTGGGCAGCTCCACCGGAGCCGCGGACCAGCGCGCAGGGCGGCGAAATTCCCATCCGCCTAGGGCACTCAAACCCCTAGCGCTGGTTCTGCCCTCACCCCTGGCCTTTTCCTTGGGCCCCTGCCGCCTGAGCCCCCTGACCCCTTCCTTTCCGCAACCCGATACGACTGCACACCCTGCAGCTGATTCGTGCTGAACCGCACCTAGGGAATAACTCTACACGCTCGTGCTGCACACAGAGCACTTCCTCACCCTTGTGTCCCGCCCCGATACCAAGCAGCTGGATACGATACGACTGCACACTCCTTCAGAACCTCCTGCTGAGGTTCTGGCTGCACTTTTCCCCACACCTCTTCATATACACACACCCTGTCTGCAGCCCCACGAAGTCACAAGACCTCCTCAGCAACCTGCTCCGGGTGCTGGCCAAAGTGCCTGTCCACAGCACCAGGAGGAGGATGCTAGACGAGGGGGTGCTCTGCGACAGTGGGTCCTATTTCCGTTCCTCCCTTGTCTCATGCATCCAGGCAGAGTTCCTATGGGTGGCGTCTACTGGCTCTCTAGACACCTTTGAGGAGCAATGTGTGCTGTCCAGGGTACTTTGCTCAGTGTCCCCCTCTGGATCCCTGCTTTTGAACCTATGACCCTGTGATGAGCTCCTTGGAGTGCAGCTTGGAACTCCTGGACTGCTGTGCCCCCTTTGGTTTCTGCAGCCTGGGAGGTATAGAAAGTCACACCTCCCCCCTTAGGTTACTGCAGGAGGGTTGGTCACTAACTAACTCGAAGGCAGTTTGTGTTATAGTTCTCTTGGCATCCAGCCATCAAGGCCATGAGGTGGCGTGCCTCAGTTTGCCCATTCATACACAACAAACCAGATTTGTTATGGTTTCTTTGCTGTGATAAGCTTTAAATCTGCTTACAGGTATTAACAGAGAACTAGCGTTACCATAAGCCAGGGGTGGCCAACGTGAGCCTGAGAAGGACCCACAATTTACCAATGTACATTGCCAAAGAGCTACAGTAATACATCAGGAGCCCTTGATCAGCCTGCCCCTGCTCCCAGTGCCTCCCACCCACCAGCAGCCCTTCCATCAGCACCTACCCTTCCCTCCCCATCAGCTGTTTCCTGGCATGCAGGAGGCTCTGGGAGTGAGCAGGGAGGAGTGAGGGCACGGCAGGCTCATGGGAGGGGGTGGGAGGGGGCGGAGTGGGGGCAGGGCCTGTGGGGTTGAGCAGTGAGCACCCTCTGGCACATTGGAAAGTTGGCACCTGTAGCTCCAGCCCCAGAGTCAGCGTCTATACTAGGAGCCGCATATTAACTTCTGAAGAGCCGCGTGCAGCTCCAGAGCCCCAGGCTGGCTGCCCATGCCATAAGGTTTAATGTCAGTAACAAAATTCTTATCCCAAAACTTAACATTAATACCAACTTTTTGTTTATCACAGATGGGTGTTTACAAGTATCTTTATGATACCACACCTCCTGTTCAGACAGTGTAGTATGAGGTTAGTTTGTTCAGTACCCAGGGTGTCTTTGACTCTCTCCCGTGTAATCAGTCACTGGTTTTTCTTTCCCTCAGCGTTCCCCTCTGCATGGGCTCTTAATTTAATTACTTTTCTAGGATTTTAATGTCTCAGGGTCTGGCCAGATAAGGGTCCAGGTGGATCCTGCACACTGGCTAACCCTTTGGGGGGCTACCTCCCAACCCCAGGACTGTACATATGCAAAAAATCCAGCTTTCTTTTTGGGGTTACTCAGTGTTTTCCCCTCCCAGCTCTGAGTCCTTCCCTGCCCCTAGAGGGCTGTGATCTGTGCTCTCTGGGCTAGATGTGTTTACTCTTTGATCAGATTCAACTTTTCTCAACAGCTCTCTCATAACTGTTCCCTGTCTCTCACCAGCCTAGGGGAAAATACCCTCTTCTCTGTCAGATGGGTTATTTCTGCTCTCACAAACTGCCATCTGGCAATTTTCTGGTCTCAACTTCTCTGCTGTCACAGGCATTGGAGCTGCATCTTGGTTTAAAAAGACAGTTAGGTTTCAAACACATATCAGAAATAGCATCCTGAAAAACTGGGACCTGGATTGGGGTACCCTCCCCCACCCCTTTCTCTGTCCCTGAGAAGTCAGCTGTGTGACTCTTCCCCTCCAGGAGGTCAGTTACACAGTTCCTTCTCAGAACCTGGGTCACAGGCTGAGTGTCTGGATGCACAGATGTTGACTCAGCCATCCAGTCCTGGGCATCCTCTCCCAAGTGACCAGTGAGGAGACATTCCTGTACCCCCACTATTTCTTCTCCAGTCTCCTCCTCTGGGCCCCCTCCCAAGACACATTTCTCTGTGCTCCCTAGGAAGGGGTCCCCTCCCTTGTTCAGCTGCAAAACTCTGGACAGTTTCCTTAATCACTGACAACACCTCTCCTGCCCCTGCACCTGAGGGCATGTTGTCTTCTGCTGGAAAGGAGCTAGTCTCTGGCCCTCCCATTCTTGGAAGCACCCTGCTTCCCTGTGTTACAGAGTCACCGGAATCCTCACCCACCTCAGTGGTTTCTGAGATCCCCTGCCCCTTCCCTGGGCTCTCCTCTGGGACACACTGCTCTCTGCTCCCTAGAGCCGGGTTTATCTCTGGTTCAAGCTGCAACTTGCTGACAGCTAACAACCTGGATAGTTCTCTCCTGGCAGGCGTTACACCCCCATCCCTTCCAGCTGCAGTGCAGGAGTTGGTCTCAACCACCCCCCCACCTGGAAGCATGCGGCTTCCCCCTGCTGCAGAGGAATCAAGGAGACTCTCTCCCATTCTCTCGGTAGTTCCTGAGACCTTACCCTTTCCCTTGGGGATCCCAGCATAAAACTCATTCTTGCTGTGGGTAAATCCCTCAATCTGAGGTACACAGAAAAAATCATTACCAAGAAGCAGGTCGACTAGGAGGTGTTCCACTACCCCCACTCTCAAAACACTTTCCAAATCTTCTCACGCCACATGGGTTTTAGCTCGTGGTACAAGGAATCTGCTTTCACGGACCCCACAATCTCTGCCATTTGGCCAGGTAACATACTGGCCTTTGAAACCACACTCTGCTTAACCAGAGAGATCTGGGCCCCTGTATCCCTCTGCCCCAAGTACTCCCTGCCATTAATTTCGATTATCTTAACATGCTCCATATCTGGTTCTGCAGAGGCTAACCTCACAAAACCAATATGATAGGTTCAAGTTGCTTGGGGGGGTTCTGTGTTGAGGACGGCAGAACTAACATGAGCTGTTGGTTGCCTGCTTCCTCCTAGCACAGGGCGTTTATTCCTCAGATGCTGGTTGGACTTACATTGATAGCACCTTTTGGGCTCTCCTGCTTTTACAGGATGTTTGGGACAAGAGTTAGAAGAATGGTTTTGGGGAGGTGAGTACTCTGCCTCCCAGCCATCCTACCTCTTGCTAGGGATAAAATGGGATCTTCCCTTCCCACCAGCTTTAAACACCTCTTTCAGTGGGTTGTTTTCAATAGACACCTGGGTCCATTCAAAAGCATCAGCAAGAGACGCCATCTCATCCACAGACTTTACATCTTTGTCCCATAGACGCTGCTTTACATCAGCCTTACATGTGTCTAGGAAATGCTCTGGAGCAACAAGCTCCCGCATTCCCTCAAAGCTTGTAACACCTTTGCCCCTCAGCCACTTTCCCATCAAATCTTTCATTTTGTTCTCATATTCCCCATTACTCCTACCAGTATCCCTCTCAACATTCCTAAATTTAATGCTGTATGTTTCAGGGGAATCTGAAACCTTCGCAAAAGCATGTTTTTAAATTTACAATAGTCTAAAAGCATCCTCAATAGGCATTTCATTTAATACCTTTAGAGCTTTACCAGTTAATTTTGCAATCAGGGCAGGAACTCTCTTAGCCTCAGGGATCTCATGCACTGCACACAGCCTTTCAACAGTGTTCAGATATTCAGCAATATTGTCTGCCTCATTGTATGCAGGACATAAATGGTCCCAATTGTGGATTTTTGGAGTGATGGGAATTGCTGGGACTGGTGGGTTCAGGATCTGCTTTTCTAGCAGGTTCACTTGGTGTTTTTGCTCTCTCTCTCTCTCTCTCTCTCCTCCCACTCTCCTTTATCTCCAGTTCTTTCAGGTCTCTGGTGCTCCCTCTCCTTTTCTGCAATCTGCAGCTTCAAAAGCTCTTTCACAATCGCTTCACTGCTTTCACTCATTTTCCTGATTTTTCTATCTCTACTTCCCTCGCCCAAAATAAGCAAACAGAGAATAAACTGGTAGCCTCCTCCTGACTCTCCTTAGCCACCACACTTAAAGCCTTCACTTAAAATCTTTACACCAGTGTATGAAGTGCAAATCTTGCTCAGTACAACAAGCTGTGTATTTCCCCCTGCTCGCTGGCCACTGTGATGAGATCCCCGGGGTGCAGCCTGGGACCGTGGGACCGCTGTGCCCCCTTAACTCTCTCCAGCCTGGGCTGTCTCTCACGATGCCTTGTTAGTGACCAGCAGCAAACCCCTCCAGGTGCTGCTATCACTCAGAACAACAGCATGTGGAGCCCCACGCCCAGCTAGATTGCATGGATGCTCCCAGAGCCACTCACAAATCACACCGAAAAGGGGACCAGAGCCAAATCCCCACAGCTCCCAGCACTGTACCCCAGGAATATACCATCTTGCACTGCTCAAGATGAGCAATGCAGATTTATTAATTGGTTCACCGCTTCGTTAATGGAAAGTGGATATACACTAGCCTTTGCAAAACCTGAGCAGATTTTCCCCACACTTCAGACAAACTCACTGGTAAAGATAAACAATTAAACATATTTATTGAGTGTAAAAGGTAGCTTTTAAGTGATATTGAGTGATTGGCAAAAAGTCAGTTAGTTACCAAAAGAAAAATAAATTTAAGCACACAGTCTAAACTCTCGACCTATTAGACTGGGCAACATCTAGCTTAAGCAGTTTTTCTCACTCCACTGGCTATTGCAGTCCATAGTATACAGATTTCCTCCTTGAAATCTGGGCCAGTCCCCTCAGCTGGAGACTTCCAAGTGTCCTTGATGCCTGCAGCGTAGGTGGGTGAAGGAGAAAGGCCCAGTATGTCTGCTTTATACCTCTGTCTACTCTATCTGTCCATCCTGTCTGTTTTATACCCTCAGTCCATGTGCTTGGGGACCACAAGTCCAGGCATGTCTGGGGGGCACTGCTGAGTCTCCAGGCAAGGTTGAGCAATTCCCCTGGTGTGGCCTTGTGCAGGTGAATCACTGAATTGTAGCTCCCTTGCTGGACAATGGTTGT
This sequence comes from Gopherus evgoodei, assembly GCF_007399415.2. Lineage (NCBI taxonomy): Eukaryota > Metazoa > Chordata > Testudines > Testudinidae > Gopherus > Gopherus evgoodei. Next base: position 21,737,822 of record NC_044337.1, on the reverse strand, counting down.
TGATGGGTTGTTTGAAACCCTGCCCTGATGTGGGTTACTTTCCTTGCTGTTGCTTCTGGGGAGCTAATGTCTGGTTGATTCCCCAACTTACAGCATGTTTTAGTGACCACCATACAACACACTTCTCATAACTTCATATGCATTAATGATACACATATATGGATAGAGAAATGACTTTCAGCAGATCATAACTTTCCCCTGATACCTTACAAGGCATTCTTTGTATGATTATATGAAAATGAAGAATATGGGGGTTACGGGATGCTTCCCCACGGTATAGAACAGCGGTTCTCAAACTTTTGTACTGGTGATCCCTTTCACATAGCAAGCGTCTGAGTCCGACACCCCCTTTATAAATTAAAAACACTTTTTATATATTTAACACCATTATAAATGCTGGAAGCAAAGTGGAGTTTGGGGCGGAGGCTGACAGCTCGTGACCCCGCATGTAATAACCTCACACCCCCCTGAGGGGCTCTGATCCCCAGTTTGAGAACCCCTGCTATAGAATGTCACAGACCCCGACTCCCGACTCTGTTCTTCCTGAGTTGTCCCCTGCACTCGGTTGAACCCTGGGTTCAGTGGCTCCTCCTGTAAGATTTGGGGAGGGGTCTTTAGACCTGGACAGGCTTGTGCCCACCTGGAATTCAGTAAGGCACAGCTGGCATGCAGTTGTGCCAGCCTGGCCTGGTGTGCATATGTGCTTATGCTGACAGTGCACATGAGGGGCTGGACGCGGCTTGTGGGGCAATGTGTGTGAGACCGGAAGTGTGGTATGGACAGCTCCTGGCTCGCTCCAGATTCGCAGCCAGGGGCAGCTGAGATCTGAACCTGCCCCAGCAGGTCTGGCCCAACATCCAGCCCCAAACCTAGCTCCACATAACGCTTTATGCCTGGCCCCAGGCCCCCTATGGTGCTATCCTCACCTGAGAGCAACACATGGTTACGGGCCCATTTCTGGCCCCCAGCATTCCTTCTAGGAGGTTGTGTAGTTGTAGCTGTAGCTGTTGTATTGCTGCTGCTGCCTCTGCTAACTGCCCCCTGCCCCTTCCAGGCCGTGACCAGTGCACTTCTGTCTCTCCATTTCCTCTTTGTCCGGAGGAACCAGTCAGCCGAGCAGTGGTGCAGCGACCAGCTCCTGAGCCTGATCAGCAACTCAGCCACCATGCTGAGCCCGGCCAGCTCGGATGTCGTGAGTCTGGCCTTCCGGGGCCTGGGGGTGCAGAGCTCAAGGGGTGTTGCCCGCAGGACACTGTATGATGACTCTGCCCACAGCTGGCTCGCCTAGCTGAGGGGATCCCAGGGGGCTGGGACAGACCCCCACACCTTGTCCAGCAGGGTAGGGACCAGTGTAGGGACTCCCAGCATGCATGGCCGATCCCTCTCTGTGGGGAGCGAGGGCAGTCGCCATGCCAGGGTGCCTCTTGGTGCAGCCATTCAGGTAGGACCCGGTGATCCCAAGTGCTTGGCCATGGGGACTGGGGGGCTGGGTCAGCTCACAGGGCCAAGGGGGCAGTGAGGGTTAAGAGCCAGGACAGTGGCTCTGCCTGTGTCCGTTCCTACTGGCGAGTGGCTGGGAAGGGCCGTGGAGAGCAACGCTGAGGAATGGCCCCTCTCTCCACAGACGGCCTGCGAGTACCTGTCGCTGGAGGTGATTGAGCGCTGGATACTGAGTAAGTCACTCTGCACCTGGTGGGAAGGGCCCTCGGGGGGGCCCATGCCCCACCTGGCATCCACCCATCCCCATACGCACCCTTCACAGTACGAGACTCCCAGTGTGGTGGGCAGGCAGTTGGCAGGGAAGGGTTAACACTCATCACGTCACCTGCCTGGTCCTGGGGGATCAGGCAGGTCCCACCTCTCTGAAAGTTACAAGCACCAGAGACCAGAGAATGCCCAGCCCAGCCAGGAGCCCGGCCCTGGAGCCCTGCCCAGCCCTGGCCATTACCTCACACTAGCAGCCCCAATCTGGGGCCTTGGTGCTGGGGATCGCTGCCTCTTTTGGCCCAGCAGCACCCGCGTCTGCTGACCTCTGGATGCCTGGCAGTGCCTGCTCGCCCCCTGGTGATGGGAGGGGGCAGGATGGGGAGTTGGGGTTGGTGGCTCCTCTGTGCCCCTTGTGCCCCTGACCTCCCCCTCACTATGCCCCTTCCTCTCCTGTACCCTTGTGCCCTTCACCCCTGCCACCCATGCCCTGCCACCTACTGTATCCCTGACATGCCGCACCCCAGGGTCCCTCGCCCCCTGCCGCCCCACACCCAGTGCCCCTCATCCCTGCCGCTTCCTCCCAGTGCCCTGCCATGCACCTGCAAACCCACCCCCTGTGCCTCCTGACCCCTGCTGCCCCAGCCCCTGTGCCCCTCACCCCTGCTGACTCCTCCCTGCGCCCTGATACCTACTGTATGCCTGCCATGCCCCACCCAGGGGCCCTCACTCCTGTCGCCCCAGCCCCTCTGCCCCTCGCTCCTGCCACCTCGCCCCTGGTGCCCCTCGGTCTTGCCAACTCCTCTCCTGATCTGCCACATTCTGCATCCCTGCCATGCCCCTGTGCCCCTTCTCCCCCGCCGCCCCACCCCTGTGTTCCTCACCTCCCTGCTGTGCCCCTGACCCCTCCCCTCTGCCCCTCCCTGCAGTTGGCTTCCTCCTGTGCCACGGCTGCCTGAGCTCGAACCCGCAGTGCCTGGAGCTGTGGAAGCTGGGCCTGCAGGGCTCGCTCTATATCAGCCTCGTCCGTGACGACGCCCTGCAGCTCCACATGGTCACCGAGGAGTTCTTCGGCCGTCTGAAAGGGTAACAGGGCGCTGGGGGGGCAGCAGGTGGGGGGTGCTGGCATGCGTGGGGACTGGCCTGGGCATGGAGGGTGGCTGCTGGGGCAAGGCAGGTTAGGGGTGGAAGGCAGGTGGTGCGGGCAAGGGGCGTCTGGCAGGGAGACAGAGCGAAGCTGCTGAGGGCAGGGCAGTGGCAGGGAGGCAGTGGGCAGCTGGTGTGGGTGGGTGGCTGGTGAAGGTTGGACGGGGATCCCCACCAGACCCAGGGGAAGGGCAGGGAGTGCCCAAAGTGACTAGTACAGTGTCCCGGCTCCCAGGATCGGTGCCACACCCCAGCTTTGGGACAGGCCCTTGGAGGGACCCCTTTAATGTGCCGGACCCCAAGGTGGTCTCACTTCCTCCAGGGCAGCCATGGGGCCTCCCAGCCTCCTGAGACTGACGCTCGGGGCTCCAGCCCTCCTGCCCCACCCTGGGAGCTCTGCTCAGCAGCTCCCTGAGCCAGGCTCCTGGTGCCGCTGGGTCCCCTCGTCAGAGCCGCCCCTTCCCCATCTCCCCCAGCCCAGCTGTGTCCCCTGGAGCCCAGTACTGCAATCCTCGGCAGAGCGACCCAAAGGGGAAAGCACAGGCTGACCTGGCCAGGCCGGGGCCCCAGGGAGCTCCTTTCTCAGGCCTCATGTCTCCCTCTCTGACTTCCTCCCTTCCTCAGCTCCCAGGGGCTGGGAGTTCCTTCCAGCAGCCAAGACTCAGTCACCCACTCCCCTCCGCCCAGGCCTGCTCTCCAGGGGAGCCTGCTCCTCCCACTTGGCTCTGGGCACAAGGTGTCACTGTCCTGCTGACTGGACTTTCCATTGAGATGGGTCAGCCTCAGCCAGACTTTTAGTGACCTTCAGGGTCAGCTAGCCAGGCAACCCTCCCTCCCTGCCTCATCTCTTAGCCAGCTCCGAGTGCAAACTTACCCCTTGTCCCCTTCACAGGGTAACAATGCACAGTCTGGGGGAAACTGAGGCACGTACGGGCGTCAAAAATATCACAGAAAATTCCCACTTTGTCACATGCAGCAAAGTCTGTGCTGGAGTCCGGTGGGTTGGGGATGGTAGGAGGCTGAGCTGTGCTGGAGGCTGTGCCAAGGGCTCTGCTTCAGGTGGCTGCAGTGGGGGCTGTGCTAGGGCTTTGCCGGGGCTCAGGTCTGGCTGGGGGCTGCCCTGGTGATCAGCACTCACTCTCGCCCCCTCCTCAGGTATGGGAAGCGGGAGGCCGATGTCAAGGAGTGCAAGGAGCACGCTGTGACGCACAGGTAAAGGGTGCCTGGGCCTTGAGCACCATCCACACTTGGGTCCTGGGTCATCCATGGGGATGGGGGTTAGTGCCTGTGGTGGGGAGGTCCCCTTGGCACTGGTCAGTGCCCATTGCAGTGTCAGCAGGTCAGGCATTCAGCACGCCTGTGCTAACACACAGCACCTCGTGCTGCTCTAGTCCTGCCCCACTGCCCTACCCATGCCCCCAGTCCCCGCCCCCATAGTCCCTGCTATCCCAGCCCTGGGCTCCTCCACCACCGCCCTACCAGTGCCCCCAGTCCTGCCCCACAGCCCCTGCTATCCCAGCCCTGGGCTCCCCCCCTAGATCTGCCAGTGCTCCTCAAGGCTGCCCCATGGCCCTTGCTGTCCCAGCCCCACACTGGTTTCAGGGATGAGAGATATTTGCCCCTCATTACTCCCCTGATGTGGCTGCCCCACCCAACCCCACTGCATGGCCCTGCTGTAGCCGCATCCACAATGGAGTGAGCAGCCTTGGACACCCTGGTCCTGGGCTGGGCTGTGGGGTGGACATGGAACTGAGGTGGGGGGGCAGTGCAGTGTCCAGTGCAATCACCTGCCACCCCCCCCCCCCCCACAGTGGCCAGTTGCACTGGAACCGGCGGGCTTTCCTGCGCAACGCAGTGCTGGAGCTGGAGGTGCTGCTGAGCGACCAGCCGGGGCTGCTGGGCCCCAAGGTGAGGGGGCCAGGGCCGGCTTTAGGCCGATTCGACCGATTCCGGGGAATCGCGCCCCGTGCCTAAGAGGGCCCCGCGCCTTAGGCACCTTTAAAATTTTTTTTTTAAAACTTACCCCGGTCCCCAGCTGCAGTCTGCTCCGGGGTCTTCCATGGTCCCGCTCCTTTGAGCGAAGAGCCAGCTGGAGCGCGGCGCGGCCCCGCTCTCCCAGCTAGAGCTCCAGCCGGGGCGGCGGGGCTTGCCGCGCTCCATCCGGGTGTCCATCCGGGAGAGCGGGGCCACGGGGCTTGTCGTGCTCTGGCTGGAGTGCGGCAAGCCTGGCGGCTTTGGCTGGAGCTCCGGCCAGAGCGTGGCAAACCCCGCAACCCCGGCTGGAGCTGGGGGCCCTTTAAATAGCCCCCGGAGCCCTGGGGCAGTGAGGGGCTCTGGGGGCTATTTAAAGGGCCCGGGGCTCCAGCTGCTTTTGCCAACCCGGTACTTTAAATAGCCGCCAGAGCCCCGCCTCCCCCATGCATTCCCCAGCGCTCTCGCGGCTATTTAGAAGGTCCGGGACTGGGTAGAAGGAGGTTTGGGGGCTACTTAAAGGACTGGGGTTCCAGCTGCCTCTGCTGCACCCCCTGACCTGCCCACACCAGTCCGGCCGCCCCTGCCTGCAGCCAGCTCTGCACCCCGTGCCCAAAGCCAGACCCTGCCAACCCCCCTGTCCTGTCTCCAGCCAACCCCTGCCACGCACCCCTGCAGCCCTGCCCAAAGCCAGCCAGCCCCACACACACTGCTGCCCGCACCAGCCCTGCACACCCTGCCCAGCCTGCACCCTCTGCCCTGTCTCCAGTCAACTCCTGCTGCACCCCACTGCCTGAAGCCAGCCAGTTCCACACTCCGCTGCCTCCAGCCCTGCAAACCCCTGCTGCACCCCCCGCGGCCCTGCCTGAAGCCAGCCCGCCCCACACCCCCTGTCTCCAACCAGCCCCACACCCCTTGCCTGCCTGCAGCCAGACCCTTCCTCCAATCAGCCCCTGCCCTGCCTCCAGCCAGCCCCATGTCCACTGCTGCCCTGCAGTTTCCAGGGCAGTAACCCTGCACACCTGCTTCAATGAGAGGGGCAGGGAGCAGCTGGGACCAACACATGTGCACACCCCCAGGGAGTGGCGGGGACCCACACATGTGAAATGACGGTCATTAATAGCCAAACAACAGCATATATGATGCAATGTATATAATATATAATTTTATTATTCATATAGTTATGGAAAGTAAATAATACATGAAAGAAATCAAAGGCTTTTTTTCCACTTTTTTTTTAAGTCATCCCTGCCAGGGTCCCTCCGAAAATGTTCGAATTGGGCCCCGCACTTCCTAAAGCCGGCCCTGGAGGGGGCAGGGCGGGGCTGGAACTGGAAAGGGGAGTGAGTGTGTCTGTGTGCATGTGTGTGCATGTGTGTGAACATGTATGGTCACTGTGGTGCCATGTGTTTTTATGTCCAGTGCCCCTCTGCCCCACATCCTGCCGGTCACACTGACAGGGAGTGCTCCGGTCTCTTCCCTGCAGTCCCAGGTCTGTGGGGACAAGGGGTCTCACCCGATGGTCAGACCATGCAACGCTCCTCCGGTTCCAGCAGTTCCAGACGGCTGGCCAATCTCCCGCTGTGAGGGGGATGCAGCACACAGCGTGCTCCCTCTCGTCTCTTGTTCAGTCCCAGTTAGTGTCTGAGCCTCAGGCCCTGGGCCGAGATGTCCCCTGGGCTTCCTCTGTCTTGGGTAGGCTCAAGGGTGCATCTTCCTTCGGCAGTGAGGCAATGGGCTCAGCCCCAGGCTGTCCCTTGTCACCGGTCCTGTGACAGGTTTCTCCCCCTTGGATTCTGAGCCTAATAGCCCACGTGTCCCACAGCTCAGACATAATTTCCCATACCAAGGTCTGGCAATACCAGGTGTGTTGTAAACAAGACACGAGAAGTCATTCTTCCGCTTTACTCTGCGCTGGTCAGACCTCAGATGGAGTATTGTGTCCAGTTCTGGGCACCGCATTTCAAGAAAGATGTGGAGAAATTGGAGAGGGTCCAGAGAAGAGCAACAAGAATGATTAAAGGTCTTGAGAACATGACCTATGAAGGAAGGCTGAAGGAACTGAGTTTGTTTAGTTTGGGAAAGAGAAGACTGAGAGGGGACATGATAGCAGTTTTCAGGTATCTAAAAGGGTGTCATCAGGAGGAGGGAGAAAACTTGTTCACCATAGCCTCCAATGATAGAACAAGAAGCAATGGGCTTAAACTGCAGCAAGGGAGATTTAGGTTGGACATTAGGAAAAAGTTTCTAACTGTCAGGGTACTTAAACACTGGAATAAATTGCCTAGGGAAGTTGTGGAATCTCCATCGCTGGAGATATTTAAGAGTAGGTTAGATAAATGTCTATTAGGGATGGTCTAGACAATATTTGGTCCTGCCATGAGGGCAGGGGACTGGACTCGATGACCTCTCGAGATCCCTTCCAGTCCTAGAGTCTATGAGTCTATGAATACCAGGACAATCAGCTAGTTCTTAGCTCTTGGCAGAGCCCCCCTCGTCCCTCTGCAGTGCCATAGGGAGGAAATGGTCAGACACAGACGTAATCTACCCGCCAGGGTACGTGTGGGCCTGCCTGTGTTGCGGGGCCATGCCGTGAGGTTTGTTTCCTCTCCGTTGCCCCTGTGAAGTGATTCCCCCCATTCCAGGTAGCCCTGAATGACCCCATGCCCCTGGCTGCCCGTGAGGGGAGGTTATTTGGCTCTGTTGGCCCCTCCCCTGTTTGCTGTCTGGTTTGCGGTGATGCCTGTGAGCCCTGCCTGGAGCCCACCCCACCGATCTCTGCCCTGCCAGGCTCTCTGCGTCTTCGTGGCGCTCTCCTTGTGCCGCGACGAGGTGAACTGGCTGGTGTGTCACGCTGAGCATGTCACCAAGACCCCTGAGGACTACGCTGGCAGGTCAGGGCAGGGCCAGGCTTGCAGGAGGCGGGGTGGGACTGGGGGGGTGGGACCTGGGGTGTCCTGGGCAAGGGGTGGTGGTCCAAGGTGAAATCTGGTTGTCAGGGAGTGGGGGGTGGGGACAGGCTTTGGGGCGGTCTGGATCTTCGGGGTGGGCCAGACCCTGGGTGGGTCTGGTTCTGGGTGTGACAGGCCGTGGTGGGTCTGTCAGGGGCAGGCCAGTCCCTGGGTGGGTCTGGCTATTGGAGCTGGAGGACCCTGAGGGTGCCTGGCTCTGCTTGGGGGAGGGACCGGCACAGGGGGGGGGGTCTGGCTCTGTGGGCGGGGCCAGGCACTGGGAGGGTCTGGTTCTGTGTGTGGGGGAATTAGTGGGGGCTGGCTCCGTGTGTGGGGCTAGGCCCATTGTGAGGTCTGGCGCGGAGAGGGGGAGGCACTGGTCAGATCTGGCTCTGGGGAGGGGAGGCAATGTGGGCGGGTATCTGGCTCCTGAGCGGGACAGGCCCATGGTGGATCTGGCTCTGTGCGGGGTAGGCACTGGGAGTCTGGGTCTGGGGTGGGGGGGGGAATTGGTGGGGGCTGGCTCCGTGTGTGTGTTGGGGGGGTAGGCCCATTGTGGGTCCGGCGTGGAGAGGGGGAGGCGCTGGGCAGGTCTGGCTCTGGGGAGGGGAGGCAGTGTAGCGGGGTCTCTGACTCTTGAGAGGGACAGGCCCCTGGTGGGTCTGGCTCTGTGGCGAGTAGACACTTGTGGGGGGCCTGGTTCTTGAAGGGGACAGGCACTAGAGGGGGTCTGGCTCTTGTGGGGGGGAGACAGACACTATTCACTGTAAGGCATGGGAGGCTGTGTGGGCCCCATGCTGAGTGGGGTGCACTGGACCCATGGGCCCCCCGGGCAGACAAGAAGGTTGGGGTTTCTGCTCAGGGCCCGCAGCATGGGGGCGTTGGTTTGGGGATAGGAAATTGAACCAAGTGACATGGCATTAATTTGTGGCCCTGGTGACAATCCTGTGCCCAATTCAGCCAGAAGTGCGTGGCCCATACCCCAGCACAGGTGTGCAAAGGGGGTGCAGCTGCTGCAAGGCCCAAGTGGCACCCGCTCTGGCTGGCGTGGCCTGACAGGATGTGGGCCAAGAGCAAGCGAGGGGAGATGGGAAATGACCCCTGCGGGGAAGAGGAGACGCTGTGGATCCTGCCCTGGGGGTTGGGGAGTCGGCAGCCCCAGCACTGCAGGCCAGACTGCTGCCAGGAGAGCTAAAGCAGCTCCCTGTAGCATTGGAAAATACTCTGGTGAAACACTGCAGGTTCTCCGTGGATTATCTTCACACAGAGCAGGTCAAAGGGCAACTGGATCACAGTCCCTAGTACCTGCCACCGGGGAAATGGAAAAGGGTGCATTTAGGCTCCTCAGTCTAGCAGACGAACGTCTGACGTGCTCCAGCGGCTGGTCGCTGAAGACGGCCCGCGAGCTGATTTTCAGTGGCTTTCACGCTGCCCTGGCCACCAGTCTGGGGGGCTCTGCATTTTAATTTAATTTTAAATGAAGCTTTTTAATCATTTTAAAAACCTTATTTACTTTACATACAACACTAGTTTAGTTATATATTATAGACTTATAGAAAGAGACCTTCTAAAAATGTTAAAATGTCTGACTGGCATGCAAAACCTTAAATTAGAATAAATAAATGAAGACTCGGCACAGCACTACTGAAAGGTTGCTGACCCCTGAGCTAGACACATTCAGGCTGGAAATAATGAAATCACTGGAGTAGTTACCCAGGAGTGCGGGGGGTTCTCCACCGCTGGCAATTTCGAAAAGCTCTGCTTGAGTTCGAACAGAAATGCATTTGGGGAAGTCCTGTGGCCTGCGATACTCAGGAGCTCAGACTCAGTGGTCAGAGGGGTCCCTTCTGGGCGTGGAATCTAGAGGGGAACACTTGGCCGGTGGGTTGGTCAGCACTTCTCTGGACACCTGCATGGGGGGGTGGCAGGAGTCCCATGGCACTGTGGTGGACACGGGGCTGCCCTGGGTAACCTGTTTCCAGCTGGAGCTGTCAGATTCGGATCCAGCCCTGCCCGCCCCCAGGTGCGGCGATATGGGGAGAGGGTTGTGGGATTGGTTCCCCAGTGACTCTGGCAGCAGGAGCCCGGGTGCAGCACTGCCTCCCTCAGAGGAGCCTGACCCAGCCCCTTGTCGCCCCTGCAGTCACATTGCCGAGCTGCTGTTCCTCATGGAGCAGCTGCGTACCCTGGTGCACAGGCATGGCCCAGTGATCCAGTGCCACCACGTCCAGTACCTGGCTCGCTTCGACGCCCTGCTGCTCAGCGATATCATCCAGGTACGCTGAGGGGAAGGGCTCTGAAATCCATGCAACCAGGACCCCAACAGTGAGACATGCAACCCTGGGAGGGGAAAATTCCCTGGGGCTTGGGAGCCCTGCACTAGCCAGCCCCATCTCTGGGCAGGAACACTGCCATCGCTGTGGGCTCTCCACAACCCAGAATGCGCCCGCCCCGCTGCTTGCGAGAAGCCCCACTAAGCTGTGCCCATCTCTTTCAGAATCTGACCGTCTGCCCTGAGGAGGAGTCCATCATCATGTCATCCTTCATCAGCACCCTGTCGTCTCTCACCTTGAAACAAGCTACCCAGGTGCCCCCACGGCTCCCTGCTGCACCCGGAGCAGCAGGTCCCTCCATGGGGTGTGCAGGCGCCAGGCCATAGCTCCAGCCCAGAACATAAGAACATAAGAACGGGCATACTGGATCAGACCAAAAGTCCATGTAGCCTAGGATCCTGTCTTCCGACAGTGGCCAATGCCAGGTGCACCAGAGAGAATGTACAGAACAGGTAATCACCAAGTGATCCATCCCCTGTCGCCCATTCCGAGGTTCTGACATATAGAGGCTAGGGACACCATCCCTGTCCCTCCTGTCTAATAGCCATTGATGGACCTGTCCTCCATGAACGTATCCACTTCTTTTTTGAACCCTGTTATAGTCTTGGCCTTCACAACATCCTCTGGCAAGTAGTTCCACAGGTGGACTGTGTTGTGTGAAGAAATACTTCCTTATGTTTGTTTTAACCTGCTCCCTGTTAATTTCATTCGGTGACCCCTAGTTCTTGTGTCATGAGAAGGAGTAAATAACATTTCCTTATTTACTTTCTCCACACCAGTCATGATTTTATACACCTCTATCATATCCCCCCTTAGTCTCTTTTCCAAGCTGAAAAGTCCCAGTCTTATTAATCTCTCCTCATATGGAAGCTGTTCCATACCCCTAATCATTTTTGTTGCCCTTTTCTGTACTCTTTCCAATTCCAATATATCTTTTTTGAGATGGGGTGACCACATCTGAATGCAGTGTTCAAGGTGTGGGGTACCAGGGATTTATATAGAGGCAATATGATATTTTCTGTTTTATTATCTACCCCTTTCTTAATGATTCTCAACATTCTGTTAGCTTTTTTGACTGCCACTGGTGCTGCACATCGAGTGGATCATTCAAATGAGTGGGAAAGTGGGCAGCCCGGATGGCTGGGTTCACCACCCCCTCCAAGGCCCTGTCTCTGCCCCTGCCGCTGGGGGGCAGGAACACAGAAAGTAGAGTTGCCAATTTTGATTGGATGCATTCCTGGAGATGTCATCACATTACATAATCTTTAATTAAAGATTAATCTTTAATTCTTGGAGACTACAATCCTGAAGGATTGGCAACCCTAGCTCAGAGGGGAGAGCCCCCCGCTCATGGGGCTGCTGATGCCTCTCTAAAGCTGCTTCTCTTTCCTGCAGTGGACAAAAAGGAGAAGTTCGACTTCTCAGGGCTTCGCCTGGACTGGTTCTGGCTGCAGGTAACTCCCTCGCCAGAAGTTTGCATCTCCATTAGGGGCTGGGCATCTGCCAGGGTGCACACACCCCACCCAGCCCCCTGCCAGGCCCACACCAGCAAAAACTCCCCTGCTCAACCCACTGCCAGGCCTGCACCAACAGCCTCTCCCTGGCCAGATCCCTGCCAAGCCAGAACCAGCAAGCCCTCCCCTTCCCTGCTCAGCCCCCTGACAAGCTGCAGCCGGCAACCCCTGACCTCATGCACCCAACTCAGCCGCCGACTAGGGTTGCCAACCCTCCCGGTTTGGTTGAGAGTCTCCTGGAATCAGGCTCCATCTCCCAGAGGCAACTGAACCAATCTGGGAGATTTTAGGCTGCTAAAAGTCTGGTCAGTGGTGCGCTGGAGCTAAGGCAGGCTCTTTACCTACCCTGGCTCCGTGCCGCTCCTGGAATGCGGGCCAGGAGGGTCTCTGCGCGCTGCCCCCGCCCTGAACAGGAACTCTGTAGCTCCCATTCGCTGGGAACAGGGAACCGTGGCCAATGGGAGCTGTGGGAGTGGTGTCTGCAGGCAGTGGCAGTGCGCAGAGCCACCTGGCCATCCCTGAGCCTAGGAGCTGCTGTCAGACATACCATCGCTTCCAGGACCACATGAGGTAAGTGCTGCCCGGCCGGAGCCTGTACCCCACACCCTCTCCTGCATCCCAACCCCCTGCCCCAGCCCCCTCCCCCACCCAATCTCCCTCCAAGAGCCCAGATGCCTCCTGCACCCCAAACCCTTGCCCCAGGCTCAGCCTGGAGCCCCCTCCCACACTCTGAACCCTCGACCCCACCCTCCAGCCCAGAGCCCACACCCACTCCCACACCCCAACCCCCTGCTCCAGCCCGGTGAAAGTGAGTGAGGGTGAAGGGTGAGGGAGAGCGAGCGATGGAGGGAGGGGGCTGGAGTGAGTGGGGGCGGGGCCTCAGAGAAGGGGTGGGACAGGGGGCAGAGCAAAGGCATTTGAGTTTGTGCGAGTAGACCAGGGGTAGGCAACCTATGGCACATGTGCCGAAGGCGGCACGCGAGCTGATTTTCAGTGGCACTCACACTGCCTGGGTCCTGGCCACCAGTCCAGGGGGCTCTGCATTTTAATTTAATTTTAAATGAAGCTTCTTAAACGTTCTGAAACTCGGTTTACTTTACATACAACAACAGTTTAGTTATATATTGTAGACTTATAGAAAGAGACCTTCTAAAAACGTTAACATGTATGACTGGCACGCGACAGCTTAAATTAGAGTGAATAAATGAAGACTCAGCACAGCACTGCTGAAAGGTTGCCGACCCCTGGAGCAGACAGTTGGCAACCCTACCTCCCGCCACATCCACATCAGCTCAGGGGCCAGTGCTGGGCCTGCCTCAACCCCATCAGTGCCTCAGTTTCCCCGTCGCACCATTTGGTGCGGGAGAGGATCTACTACCCTCGGAGCCGTGGTGTGAGGCCTGTTCACTGACTTTTCAGGGCAGGGGTCGCTCTGGGAGCACTGGACAGTCAGATGGTGGGCAGGAAGAGTTGGTGCAGCTAGCCCAACAGTGTTGCTAAGGCCTGGCTTCTGGCCCTGTGCTTGGCCCATTCAGACCCACGCCCCCCAGAACCTGGCTCTGATCCAGGGTATGAGGGACTGAGATGCAGCTGCAGAGGGCACAGCAGCCAGTGGGATCCAGGCCTCTGAGCAATGTGAAGGGGCTGGGGTGGTGCTGCTCACATGGAATCACATGCACGCGCACACAAACACAGAATCACAAACATACAAACATGGAAGCACATACACATGGAATCACGCACATACACACAAACACGGAATCACACACACCTGGAATCACACACATACGCACAAATACAGAATCACACATGCAGAATCACATGCAAATACCTACATGGAAAAGCACATGCATGCACAGACAACATGGGATCACATGCACATGGACTTGCACATGCAGACAAACACAGAATCACATGAATACAGAATCACACACATACACACAAACATGGAATCACATGCACACACCTACATGGAGAGCTGTGTGCGCACACACAGACTCTTCCTGCCCCAGCTGTGCTGATGTGTCCTTCTACCGCAACAGTTTCTATGTCCGCACCTTCGAGAAGCTGTTTGCTCTGACCATGGAGGAGCCGGCCATGCTGCGCTTCACCATCATCTTCCCGCTCGTCTGCAGCCACTTTGCCCACGGCACCCACCCCATGTGTCCAGAGGAGGTGCGTAGCTGGGGGGTAATGCATGAGGAGGGGCACTGCCTGGAGAGAGCCTGGGGAGCATGCATGGTGATGCATCAGGGAGGTACAGGGGACATGCATGGGGATTTAGGGGGGACATGGGGACACGGGTGGCAATATAAAGGGGAAGAACCCCCCTGTGGGAGGGCCGGGGGGCATGCATGGTGATCCATGTGGGGAGAACTCGGGAGGGAGGGGTGGGCAGGCATGCATGGAGATGTGTGGGTGAGGAGACGGGGGCACACAGGACAATGCATGGGGGGGCAGGGTTGCCTCCCCCATGGGGTAAGAAGCTCAGTGGCTGGCATTTGGGATCTGTGGCTGGAAGGTGCCAGGTGGGGGAGCAGAGCCGTGAGCCGTCCCTGGCCTCTCTCCGCAGTATCCCCACCTGAAGAGCTGCAGCCTGGGTCTATGCAACAGCTTCCTGGAAGAGATCGCCAAGCAGGCTGCCAACTGCATCATGGAGCATGTGCCGAGCAGCGCAAACTCAGTGAGCAGGTGAGGGGTGTGGCATGGTGCTGGGGGGTGTTGGGTGATCTGCCATCCTGGGGACCCCTCTGTGAGCAGGTGAGGGGCATGGGCATGGGCATGGGGCTGGGTGGTACCGGGGGAGCTGCCAGACTGGGGGCACATCAGTGAGCAAGGGGGTTATGGGGCGTGGCATGGCACTGGGTGGGTTTGCTTCCAGCCGGGGGTTTGGTGGGCAGGTGAGGGGCACAGGGTGTGGCGTGGTCCTGGGTGGGGTACCTTGTTGAGGTGCCAGCTGAGTGCACAGCAGCAGTTGCATGTACCAGGATTGCTCACCATCTGGGCGCGCTGACTGAGGGCTGTGGCCGGCCCTCCACAGGCTGCTCTCCAGGCTGGCAAAGCCCTGCGGGGCTGTTTGGTGCTGGGGGCTATGGAGATGGCCGTGGTTGGAGTCATGTAGCCTTGCCAGGGAACAAATGGCCAGTGACTGCTTCTTGCTGAGCCCTGGCGGCGGTGGGGGTGGGCATCAGTGTGGCCAGTGGCTCTGTGGCAAGACAAGCCAGATGCCAGGCAGGTGAGATGTGTCCTGCACCAGGACTGGGGTGTGGTGGGAGGGGACCCTATGTGCGTCTGGGGGGCTGCCAAATCCTGGCCCTCCAAGCTCCCAGCCCCTCCCTCGCTCAGAGCCCCTGTCTCTATCTCCTGGGAAGCTACTGCCCAAACACTGCACCTCCACCATCAGCAAGGCCCAGAACAAGAAGGCCCAGAAGCAGCCCCGCAACAAGGGGGAGCCGGAGCGGGACAAGCCAGGGGCTGAGAGCCAGAGGAAGGACCGGATCATGGTGAGCAAGTAAGCCCACTGCATGGGGGTCTCCCAAGGGGCATTAGAGCTGCTCTGCCATCCTTTGGGGGTGGGGGTTCTCCCCATTCAGAGGACTCCTCCCCCTGTGCTTCAGATGGCTGGGGTAACCGGGCAGTGGGGGAACAGGTTCTGGGTCCCCAGAATGGCTGATGGCTCAGATCTGAGAAGCGATACTGGCACCTGGCCCTTCATAAGCACTCCCATCCTCAGAGCTGCCCCGTTGCTCCTCAGAGCGGAGGTGGGGTGAACCCAGGCATCTGGGCTGCCTGTCGCCCCTCGGGGTGGAGGTGGCGGTGAACCCAGGCATCCAGGCTGCCCACTGCCCCTTGGAGTGGAGGTAGGGTGAACCCAGGCATCCGGGCTGCCCATTGCCCCTTGGAGTGGAGGTAGGGTGAACCCAGGCATCCGGGCTGCCCATTGCCCCTTGGAGCGGAGGTAGGGTGAACCCAGGCATCCGGGCTGCCCACTGCCCCTTGGAGTGGAGGTAGGGTGAACCCAGGCATCCAGGCTGTCCATTGCCCCTTGGAGCGGAGGTAGGGTGAACTCAGGCATCCGGGCTGCCCGTTGCCCCTTGGAGTGGAAGTGGGGTGAACCCAGGCATCTGGGTTGTCTGTCAGCCCTCGGAGCAGAGGTCGAGTGAACCCAGGCATCCGAGCTGCCTGTTACCCCTTGGAGCGGAGGGGTTGGTAAACCCAAGCCTCCAGCCTGCCTGTTGCCCCTCAGAGTGGAGGGGGTGGTGAACCCAGGCATCCGGGCTGCCTGTTGCCCCTCGGAGCGGAGGGGGTGGTGAACCCAGGCATCTGTGCTGCCCACTTTCCCATTCATTTGAATGGTCCCATCACATTTGGGGTCTGGGAGCTAGTGTGCGTTGGGCTGACAGGTGTGGGGGAGGGGCCCGGGCTCCAGAGCCATTTGCGGCGAGCGGTGACCGTGCCGGCGTCTCTGCCCCCAGCATGGACAAGCTGCACCAGGTGCTGAGCGAGCTCTCCCTGAGCATCAGCCACGTCCCCAGCTTCACCGTGTTCGAGCGCATGGTCACACACCGGCCGAATATCTCAGCAGCCACCTGGAAACGCGGCTCAACAGGTCCGTAGGCCCCGTGGCTGGCTGGGTGTGGCGGGTCCCTGCACATGGCCCGTGGACCTCGGGCAGGCGGGGATGGGAGCGTGGCAGGTCCCTGACTATGGCCCATGGGCTGGGAGGAGGACATGTTGCGTTCCTGCCCACAACCCTTGGGTGGGTGGGAATGGCAGAGTGGTGAGTCCCTGCCCATGGCCCTCGAGCAGGTGGGGAGGGGGGCACAGCGTGTCCCTGTCCATGGCCCTCAGGTGGGCGGGTGGGGAGGGGGATGCGGCGTGTCCGTGTCCATGGCCCTTGGGCGGGCGGGTGGGGAGGGGGGCACAGCGTGTCCCTGTCCATGGCCCTCAGGCGGGAGGGTGGGGAGGAGGGCACAGCGTGTCCATGTCCATGGCTCTCAGGTGGGCGGGTGGGGAGGGGGGCACATCGTGTCCCTGTCCATGGCCCTCAGGTGGGCGGGTGAGGAGGGGGGCACAGCATGTCCCTGTCCATGGCCCTTGGGCAGGGAGGTGAACGTGGAGTGTCCCTGTCCATGGCTCTCGGGCTGGGAGACTGAGTTGGCTATTGGTGCTGTTACATCCACAAGCCCCAGCCAACTTCTGAGCTGAGTTGTGCTGGGAAATGCCCATTTGCAGGGAACATGGGAGTGGGGCTGGGTGCTTTCAGCGGGAAGGTTGTGGGCTCAGCAGATCTACTCGGAGGTCTGTGTGGGGCCCCCTCTGAGTCCCCCATCCCCTTACAGATCCTTCGTGTGGATGGCCAGCTACAACCAGGCTACGCAGGAGATTGCGCGGCCCTCTGAGGTGCTGGCTGGCCTGTGCTCCTACCTCGCCTTCATCCAGTCGCTGAGGCAGTTCACGTGCGTGGACTCCAGCCGCATCATCCACAATGTCCTGCTTCAGCAGACACAACCCCTGGACTCCAGCGGGGAGCAGACCCTCACCACCATCTACACCAACTGGTGGGTGCCTGGGCTGGTGGCAGCCTGGCCTGGGCCACTGGACAGGAGAGATCCCTGGGTATCCCTGAGCCATGGGGCAGGAGAGCCTGGGAGATGCCTGGAGGGATGGGGGAAGTGGGAAAAGCTGACCTATGAGGAAAGGTTGAAAGTCTTGGGCATGTCGAGTGTAGAACAGAGAAGGCCAAGGCAGGACTTGACACCAGTCTTTAGCTACGGTCAGGGCTGTTCCGAAGAAGGCCGAGGCCCAGTTGTTCTCCATGTGCATTGATGGGACACGAAGGAATCCGCTGTTTGCAGCCAGGGAGATCTCGGTTAGATAGTGGGAAAAGCTTCCTGGGGTCGCTGGGCTCTGGAGCAGGCTCCAAGGGGGTTGTGGAATCCCCATCACTGGAGGTTTGTGGGAACTGGTTGGACATATCCCTGTCAGGGATGGTCCAGATGTCCTGCCTCTGTGCCTGGCCTCTTGTGGTCCCTTCCAGCCCCATATTTCTGTGGTTCTGTGCACCTAGGGGGATTTCATGGCGCTGGAAAGCCGGCACTCAGAGAGCGATGGGTGGCCCTGCCCAGCATGGGGACAGCAATGGGAGAAAAAGTCAGGCCCCTTGATCTTGTACTTTCTGGGCAAATAGGGCTGGGGAGAAGAAGGAACAAAAACCTACTTCTAGAGCCAACAAGGGGGCAGGCTGCCCACGTGAGAGCTTGCCTTAGCCAGCGTCCCTCAATCCTGACCCACAGCCCTCTGCTATCCCAGTCCTGGGCTCCCCACACAGCTCTGCCAGTTTCCCTCAAGCCTGACCCACAGCCCTCTGCTGTCTCAGCCCTGGGCTCCCATCCCCCCAGTTCTGTCAGTGCCCCTCAATCCCAACCTGCAGCCCCTGCTAGCCCAGCCCTGGGCTCCCCACAGCTCTGCCCGGGCCCCTGAATCTTGGCCCGCAGCCCTCTGCTATCCTAGCTCTAGGCTCTCCCCAGCTCTGCCAGTTCCCCTCAATCCCGACCCACAGCCCTCTGCTGTCCCAGCCCTGGGCTCCCTCACAGCTCTGCCAGTGCCCCACAGTCCTGACCCACAGCCCCTGCTAGCCCAGCCCTGAGCTCCCCCCAGCTCTGTCAGTGTTCCTCACTCCCGACCTGCAGCCCCTGCTAGCCCAGCTCTGGGCTTCTCCTTAGCTCTGCCAGTGCCCCTCAGTCCTGAGCTGCAGCCCTCTGCTATCCCCGCTCTGAGCTCCCCCGAGCTCTTCCAGTGCCCTTCAGTCCTGACCCATAGCCCTCTGCTATCCCAGCCTTGGGCTCTGCCTGGCTCTGTCAGTGCCCCTCATTCCCGACCCGCAGCCCCTGCTATCCCAGCTCTGGGCTCTGCCCAGCTCTGCCAGTGCCCCTCAATCCCGACCCGCAGCCCCTGCTAGCCCAGCTCTGAGCTCCCCACACAGCTCTGCTAGTGCCCCTCAATCCCATCCCGTGCTCACACACCGGTACAAGGGAGTTTGGGCTCTGGCAGAGCAGACTCTGAGCAGGCTGGGAGAACAGTGCTGGGCCTGGCTGTCCGGTGTAAGTGGAGGCTTTTTGGCTCCATGCACGTACCTGGAGGCACTGCTGCGCCAGGCCAGCACTGGGACCATTGTCCAGGGCTGGCTCCAGACACCAACCCATCAAGCACGTGCTTTGGGCAGCACCTCGAGACCAGGCGGCCCTCGGGGTTTGGTCTGGGGTTTTTTTGGTTCGGCCGCGCAGCGCTGGGGGGACGGGGACTTGGGCGACGCTCAGGGGGCGGGGCGAGGCGGCGCTATTTGTTTTCACTTGTGAGGGTCAGAAATATTAGATGCGGATCTGGTTGGGATGAGGGGCACTGGCAGAGCTGGGGGCTCGGGAGGGGGGCTGAGGGTTGGGGTGAGGGGCACTGGCAGAGCTGGGGGCTCGGGAGGGGGGCTGAGGGTTGGGGTGAGGGGTACTGGCAGAGCTGGGGGCTCAGGAGGGGGGCTCAGGGTTGGGGTGAGGGGTGCTAGTTCCCAGGCATAGGCCCAGGGGTACATTGTACCCCATTTGTTTTGCAGCCCTCTCTCCTGTGTGTCCTCACGATTCACCCCCGACCCCGTCTCTCCCCCAGCTGCTGACCATGTGCTGAAAAGAATGACCATCATCGGGGGGATCCTGAGCTTCCGCTCCATGGCACAGAGTGGGCTGCTGAGGTGGGTGCTGGCCTATTGTTGGGAGTGGGGGGAGTGGAGCTGAGCAAGTCCTAGGCCAGCATGTCTGTGGGGGGGTCATTCAAGGCCAGGGTGGAGGAGCTGGCTGCCCCCACTGTGCACCAGCCTGGGAGGCAGCATTGGAGCTGTGTGGGGCAGACCTTTCACACTCTTCCTGGAGCATTATGGGGCTGTGATGGAGGGGAGTCACTGATCCCCCCTGCCATGTATGCTGGGGACGTGGCTGGGCAGGGGTGGTGAGTGTCCCACCACCCCTGCCCAGCCGCTCTGCCCAGGTGGCCTCTGGAAAGCAGGGACAGTAACTGTCCCCAGCCCCTCTCTGGGGTCAGTGGGGAGGGCTTGTTGGCTGACACCTGTGTGGTGCTTGGAGAGCCTCAAGCATTGCATTGCTCCTTTCCTGCACTTGGCTGCTGGACAATTGTTAAAGAGCTGCCACGTCCCACCCCAGAGGGAGCCTGGGGCTGCTACATGAGAGGGGGCGAACTGTGTCCATTGCCATCTCAAGGGCTGGCTCTCTTCTCGCTGCAGGTCTTCTCCAACCGCTGCCCGTTCCTGATGGGCCCCATCGAGTGCTTGAAGGATTTTGTCACCCCAGACACGGACATAAATGTGGGGGCGACCCTTGTGCTTCTCTCTGCTGTGGGTGGGCTCTTTGGCTAGGCGGGCAGATCAGAGAACATGCTGGGCTGCTGCTCAGGCAGCCTCTCGCTGCTGTCCACATCCGGGCCCCAGAGTGACTGGCCCGGGCATCTCTCCTCCTGCCAGGGGCCTTTACCCCAGCTGGGGATCCAGAGTGCGGCAGTGTGTGCCAGGCCCCACAGCCCTAATCATGGGCTGGGGGTGGGGTTGTCCAGCCACATGGGAGATGCCCCTTCCCCCAGGAGACAAAAGTCCCAGCTCCCCTCCAACCTGCATCACAGCTCAGGTTGACCTGGCTCAGGTTCTCAGGAGCAGCGACCGGGGGTCTGCAGACCCAGTTGAGGATGGGTGAGGGGTTTTGCGGCATGAACCAGAGTTCTGTCCTCGGCACCTGAGTTAATATTTATCCATGAGCGTGATGGAAACTCTGGGCCTGAGTTCAGCCCCTGCCCATGCTGCAGAGATGGCAATGCTGGATGCCTGCCTGCAGCAGAGGGGAGTCTGGGTCTGTCTGAGCCGTCGCCTTGCAGAGCCTGGGCCCAGCATGCTACAGTGTCCACAGGGCTCTCAGCATTGTCCCAGCCAGCAGCAGCCTCCCCAGATCACTCACTGCAGTCTCCAGGCGGGGAGAGCTGGGGGCTAGTGGTTGCCTGTGCCTGGGCCAGTGATCACGGCTGCTGCAGAGGGGAGGAGCACTCAGAGCTCGCCGCGAATCCTCTGCCCTGCCCTGAGGGAACCCAGGCCTCGAATGGTGCAGAGACCCAGGGTAAGAAATGGAAACGCCCCCCAACTCCCACTCCAATGCCAGGACTGGGTGGGCCTCGCTGAGAAGCTGTTCTGTGGGTATAAGCCCCAGGGGGCTCCACTACCAGAGGGTGGCTGACCAGAGCTGCACTCTGGGAATGTGTCGTCTTGGCCCCATGGGCCTCGATGGCAAAACTCCCCTGACATCAGTAGGTTGCGGTTCAGCAACCCACAGTCCCCAGGGCTGCCCTGGCCAGACAATCTTGTGTCGGGGGCCTTGGTGGGTTTGTTGGCCTCCAGCCCTGGGTGGGAGTGGAGTCTCCTCTGGAGAGTGGGTGCCCAGGCAGCCTGACATGCCACAGGTCACCTGGGGGCCTTTCTCGGGCTAGGCAGAGGTGTGTGGCGTGTTGTGCTCAGCCCTGCACCGTTGCTCTGAACAGGGACACTGCGCTGACAGGGTGGCAGGGTCTGGGGATGTTCTGTCATGTGGAGAGGCCTGAACACATGCTGTGTCCTTGGGGTTGGAGCACATTGTGAGACTCGATAAACTGTGAGCCAGAGTTTGCCCTGGGCTCAGCGTGGGTGGCTCCTAGATGGGCAGAACGGGGATGTGCAGATGCTGTTGGACGCTGACTGGTCCATACTGCTCTTGTTGCCCCGCTGGTCCCTGGGAGGGTGGCATGATGTGTGAGCACGGTGGGCTTCTGCTGGCTTTGGCGGACAGGCATGTTCTGGTGTGGTGGGTCCCTCCCAAGGTGGCGGCGCACAGGGTTGTGTCAGTTCAAATTGTGTTTTCCTGGCTGGGCCCCACTTTCAGCCCAAAGGAGCTGGTGTTGCGGGGTCCTCGTGGAAACCAAGGGGACATGCCTGTTAGATGGGACCCATCCTTAGTATCGATATTTGAGAGGTCGGCCTGAGGATAGTGGCACAGCAGAGCAGGCCTGTGTTAATGACACAAAGTGTGAACGGAGAGCAGGGTGTGTGTTAATGATGCATGGTGAGAATGCAGAGCAGAGCAGTGTGTGTGTTAATGATGCAGGGTGTGAATGCAGAGCAGAGCAGGATGGGTGTCTTGATGCAGAGTGTGAATGCAAAGCTGGGCTGTGCATGTGTGTGACGAACTGGGACTGTTCTTAATGTGGTCTGTGAATGCTGAGTGGGGAGTGTTGGCCTGAGAGGACGATCTGCACTGGAGGATGGGAGACCGGCCTTGAGGAAAGATACCTGAGCATGTAACATGAGAACCCAGGAAGGGGTTAGAGGCCAGGTGACACCTCTGCCCGGGAAGCTGAACAAAGGCTGGGAGAGGAGACGCTGGGGGGAGAGAGGAAGTTTTCAGGAATTGGCTAAGGAATGGAGGGAAGCGCAGACGGGGCTCTGATTCCCCAATGGGGCTGTGGTGCCCCTGGGACCCCAAGATGGACCTAATTGGGGAGGATCCTGTTGTCCGTGCATGCAAGACCTGTCTTGGTCTGTGTTCCTGTCATCTAAATAAACCTGTTTTACTGGCTGGCTGAGAGTCATGGTGAGTTGCAGGAAGCTGGGGGTATAGGGCCTTGTGTTCCCCCACGCTTTGTGACAATGTGTTAATGACACAAGGTGTGAATGCAGAGCTGGGCAGGGAGTCTGTTAATGTATGGTGTGAATGCAGAGCGAGGTGTGTGTTAAATCGCACAGGGTGTGAATGCAGAGAAGAGCAAGGTCTTTGTGTTGACACATGGTGCCAATGCAGAGCAGTGTGTATGTCAATGATGCAGGGTGTGAATGCTGGGCAGGGTGTATGTTAATAATGCAGGGTGTGAATGGTGGGCAGGGTGTGTGTTAATGACGCTGGGTGTGAATGCTGGGCGGAGTGTATGTTAATGATGCTGGGTGTGAATGCAGAGGTGCTGTGGGGTATTTACTGTACAGCAGTCCTGTCATAAACAGATAGCTAAGGGTTAATGTCTCTTTCACCTGAAACACCTGACCAGAGAACCAATCAGGAAACCGGATTTTTTCAACTTTGGGTGGAGGGAATTGTGTGTCTGAGTCTTTTGTCTGTCTGCCTGCTGTCTCTGAGCTTTGGAGAAGTAGCTCTGTTTTCTAATCTTCTGTTTCTAAGTGTAAGGACAAAGAGATCAGATAGTAAGTTATATGGTTTCTTTTCTTTGGTATTTACATGAATATAAGTGCTGGAGTGCTTTGATTTGTATTCTTTTTGAATAAGGCTGTTTATTCAATATTCTTTTAAGAAAATTGCCCTGTATTGTGTTATCTTAATACAGAGAGATCATTTGTATTTTTTCTTTCTTTTTATATAAAGCTTTCTTTTAAGACCTGTTGGAGTTTTTCTTTACTTCAGGAAAATTGAGTCTGTACTCACCAGGGAATTGGTGGGAGGAAGGAATCAGGGGAAATCTGGGTGCACTGAATTGGCTAGCCTGATTTTGCATTCCCTCTGGGGGGAATAGGAAAGTACTTTTTGTTTCCAGGATTGGGAACAGAGAGGGGGGAGTCTCTGTGTAGTTTCACAGAGCTTGTGTCTGTGTATCTCTCCAGGAGCACCTGGAGGGGGGAAGGGGAAAAGGATTATTTCCCTTTGTTGTGAGACTCAAGGGATTTGGGTCTTGGGGTCCCCAGGGAAGGTTTTTCAGGGGGACCAGAGTGCCCTAAAACACTCTAATTTTTTGGGTGGTGGCAGCAAGTACCAGGTCCAAGCTGGTAACTAAGCTTGGAGGTTTTCATGCTAACCCCCATATTTTGGACGCTAAGGTCCAGATCTGGGAATAAGGTTATGTCATGGTGTAGCAGCGGTTGGGAGATAGACAGAATCCAGAAGCCAGTAGGAATATTATATTTTTCTTTTCTCTGCTAAGGGCTTTTTAGCAGAGAGAAACAGTTTGGTTTTAAAAGGGAACCAGAGATAATTTTTTTTTTCTGCTCTCTCTAGCAGTTTGTGGTTTGCATGTTAAGCGAGAAGCCATTAAGAGACTGTTGAGGGCCTTTTGTCATGCAATAGCCCTCCCATTAGGAGGCAAGTACCAGCACTTATATGCATGCAAATAAAGTGGTTTTTCAGGTTTACTTAACATTGAAGATTAGCTAAAGGCACTGTTGCTAGGCAGACTTCAGGAGGCAACAGAGCCTGCAGTTCAAAAGAGAAACACCGGAGGGCACCCCAACACAAGAAAACAGGAACCATGTCTACCAGGACAAAAATGGAGCCCGAAGACCAATTCAAAGAAGCTGAACACAGGCGAGAGATGGAAAAACACAAACAGGAACTAGAAATAAAACAAAAAGAGATGGAGATAAAAGAAAAGGAAGAAAACATGAAACTGGCAGCCTTCCAAAGAGAACAGGCAGCCCAAGAGGCAGCACACAAAAGAAAACTAGAAGAAGAAGAGGTGGCCTACCGAAGGAAACAAGCAGAAGATGAGGCGGCCCACCGCCGAGACATGGAAAAACACCAAAAAGAAATGGAAAAACAACAGAAAGAAATGGAAAAACAACAAAAAGAGAATGAAGAGAAGGAAAAACAGAGAAAACATGAACTGGAGTTGGCAAAAGCTGGGCTGCATGTGTCAGCCACCCCTAACAACCCAGCGCCAATTACTGCTCCACAGCACAGAAAATTTCCCACCTACAAGGCAGGTGATGACACCGAGGCCTTCTTGGAAAATTTTGAAAGAGCCTGTCTTGGGTACAGCATTCCCGAAGACCAGTACATGGTAGAATTAAGGCCACACCTCAGTGGACCTTTAGCAGAGGTGGCAGCTGAAATGCCTAAGCGGCAAATGAATGACTATAAACTTTTTCAAACCAAGGCCAGATACAGGATGGGGATAACCCCAGATCATGCCCGTCGGCGTTTCAGAACCCAAAAGTGGAAACCAGAGGTGTCATTTCCCAAACACGCCTACTACATTGCAAAAAACTATGAGGCCTGGCTAACAGGAAACAACATTCAAACCTTGGAAGAACTGAACCTCCTCATACAAATGGAGCAGTTCTTGGATGGTGTTCCTGAAGACATCACACGGTACATACAAGATAGAAATCCCAAAGATATCGCTGAGGCGGGGGAGATTGGAGCCAAATGGATGGAACTGGCAGAAAGCAAGAAAGCTACTGTCAAGGGGAACGATTACCCCAGGGGGCACACAGACTATAAACCCTACAACCGAGGACAGCCAAAGACCCCACATACCGCCCAAGTAAAGCCA